>NC_134268.1:4662777-4800138 GCF_031893055.1 Leptodactylus fuscus | reverse complement strand
TCGGGCAGTATATGATGTGCGCGGAGCCCCCACTATGAGAGCGGGCAGTATATGATGTGTGCGGGGCCCCCACTATGAGAGCGGGCAGTATATGATGTGCGCGGAGCCCCCACTATGAGAGCGGGCAGTATATGATGTGCGCGGAGCCCCCACTATGAGAGCGGGCAGTATATGATGTGCGCGGAGCCCCCACTATGAGAGCGGGCAGTATATGATGTGCGCGGGGCCCCCACTATGAGAGCGGGCAGTATATGATGTGCGCGGGGCCCCCACTATGAGAGCGGGCAGTATATGATGTGCGCGGGGCCCCCACTATGAGAGCGGGCAGTATATGATGTGCACGGGGCCCCCACTATGAGAGCGGGCAGTATATGATGTGCGCGGAGCCCCCACTATGAGAGCGGGCAGTATATGATGTGCGCGGGGCCCCCACTATGAGAGCGGGCAGTATATGATGTGCGCGGGGCCCCCACTATGAGAGCGGGCAGTATATGATGTGCGCGGGCCCCCACTATGAGAGCGGGCAGTATGTGATGTGCGCGGAGCCCCCACTATGAGAGCGGGCAGTATATGATGTGCGCGGGGCCCCCACTATGAGAGCGGGCAGTATGTGATGTGCGCGGGGCCCCCACTATGAGAGCGGGCAGTATATGATGTGCGCGGGGCCCCCACTATGAGAGCGAGCAGTATATGAAGTGCGCGGGGCCCCCACTATGAGAGCGGGCAGTATATGATGTGTGCGGGGCCCCCACTATGAGAGCGGGCAGTATATGATGTGCGCGGGGCCCCCACTATGAGAGCGGGCAGTATATGATGTGCGCAGGGTCCCCACTATGAGAGCGGGCAGTATATGATGTGCGCGGGGCCCCCACTATGAGAGCGGGCAGTATGTGATGTGCACGGGGCCCCCACTATGAGAGCGGGCAGTATATGATGTGCGCGGAGCCCCCACTATGAGAGCGGGCAGTATATGATGTGCGCGGGGCCCCCACTATGAGAGCGGGCAGTATATGATGTGCGCGGGGCCCCCACTATGAGAGCGGGCAGTATATGATGTGCGCGGGGCTCCCACTATGAGAGCGGGCAGTATATGATGTGCGCGGGGCCCCCACTATGAGAGCGGGCAGTATATGATGTGCGCGGAGCCCCCACTATGAGAGCGGGCAGTATATGATGTGCACGGGGCCCCCACTATGAGAGCGGGCAGTATATGATGTGCGCGGGGCCCCCACTATGAGAGCGGGCAATATATGATGTGCGCGGAGCCCCCACTATGAGAGCGGGCAGTATATGATGTGCACGGGGCCCCCACTATGAGAGCGGGCAGTATATGATGTGCGCGGAGCCCCCACTATGAGAGCGGGCAGTATATGATGTGCGCGGAGCCCCCCACTATGAGAGCGGGCAGTATATGATGTGCGCGGAGCCCCCACTATGAGAGCGGGCAGTATATGATGTGCACGGGGCCCCCACTATGAGAGCGGGCAGTATATGATGTGCACGGGGCCCCCACTGTGAGAGCGGGCAGTATATGATGTGCGCGGGGCCCCCACTATGAGAGCGGGCAGTATATGATGTGCGCGGAGCCCCCACTATGAGAGCGGGCAGTATATGATGTGCGCGGAGCCCCCACTATGAGAGCGGGCAGTATATGATGTGCGCGGAGCCCCACTATGAGAGCGGGCAGTATATGATGTGCGCGGAGCCCCCACTATGAGAGCGGGCAGTATATGATGTGCGCGGGGCCCCCACTATGAGAGCGGGCAGTATATGATGTGCGCGGAGCCCCCCACTATGAGAGCGGGCAGTATATGATGTGCGCGGGGCCCCCACTATGAGAGCGGGCAGTATATGATGTGCACGGGGCCCCCACTATGAGAGCGGGCAGTATATGATGTGCGCGGGGCCCCCACAATGAGAGCGGGCAGTATATGATGTGCGCGGGGCCCCCACTATGAGAGCGGGCAGTATATGATGTGCGCGGAGCCCCCACTATGAGAGCGGGCAGTATATGATGTGCGCGGGCCCCCACAATGAGAGCGGGCAGTATATGATGTGCGCGGGGCCCCCACTATGAGAGCGGGCAGTATATGATGTGCGCGGGGCCCCCACTATGAGAGCGGGCAGTATATGATGTGCGCGGGGCCCCCACTATGAGAGCGGGCAGTATGTGATGTGCGCGGGGCCCCCACTATGAGAGCGGGCAGTATATGATGTGCGCGGGGCCCCCACTATGAGAGCGGGCAGTATATGAAGTGCGCGGGGGCCCCCACTATGAGAGCGGGCAGTATATGATGTGTGCCGGGCCCCCACTATGAGAGCGGGCAGTATATGATGTGCGCGGGGCCCCCACTATGAGAGCGGGCAGTATATGATGTGCGCAGGGGCCCCCACTATGAGAGCGGGCAGTATATGATGTGCGCGGGGCCCCACTATGAGAGCGGGCAGTATGTGATGTGCACGGGGCCCCCACTATGAGAGCGGGCAGTATATGATGTGCGCGGGGCCCGCACTATGAGAGCGGGCAGTATATGATGTGCGCGGAGCCCCCACTATGAGAGCGGGCAGTATATGATGTGCGCGAAGCCCCCACTATGAGAGCGGGCAGTATATGATGTGCACGGGGCCTCCACTATGAGAGCGGGCAGTATATGATGTGCGCGGGGCCCCCACTATGAGAGCGGGCAGTATATGATGTGCGCAGGGCCCCCACTATGAGAGCGGGCAGTATATGATGTGCGCGGAGCCCCACTATGAGAGCGGGCAGTATATGATGTGCGCGGGGCCCCCACTATGAGAGCGGGCAGTATATGATGTGCGCGGGGCCCCCACTATGAGAGCGGGCAGTATATGATGTGCGCGGAGCCCCCACTATGAGAGCGCGCAGTATGTGATGTGCGCGGGGCCCCCACAATGAGAGCGCGCAGGATATGATGTGCGCGGGGCCCCCACTATGAGAGCGGCAGTATATGATGTGCGCGGAGCCCCCACTATGAGAGCGGGCAGTATATGATGTGCGCGGGGCCCCCACTATGAGAGCGGGCAGTATATGATGTGCGCGGGGCCCCACTATGAGAGCGGGCAGTATATGATGTGCGCGGGGCCCCCACTATGAGAGCGGGCAGTATATGATGTGCACGGGGCCCCCACTATGAGAGCGGGCAGTATATGATGTGCACGGGGCCCCCACTATGAGAGCGGGCAGTATATGATGTGCGCGGAGCCCCCACTATGAGAGCGGGCAGTATATGATGTGCGCGGGGCCCCCACTATGAGAGCGGGCAGTATATGATGTGCGCGGGCCCCCACTATGAGAGCGGGCAGTATATGATGTGCGCGGGGCCCCCACTATGAGAGCGGGCAGTATATGATGTGCGCGGGGCCCCCACTATGAGAGCGGGCAGTATATGATGTGCACGGGGCCCCCACTATGAGAGCGGGCAGTATATGAAGTGCGCGGGGGCCCCCACTATGAGAGCGGGCAGTATATGATGTGCGCGGGGCCCCCACTATGAGAGCGGGCAGTATATGATGTGCGCGGAGCCCCCACTATGAGAGCGGGCAGTGTATGATGTGCGCTGGGCCCCCACTATGAGAGCGGGCAGTATATGATGTGCACGGGGCCCCCACTATGAGAGCGGGCAGTATATGATGTGTGCGGGGCCCCCACTATGAGAGCGGGCAGTATATGATGTGCGCGGGGCCCCCACTATGAGATCGGGCAGTATATGATGTGCGCGGGGCCCCCACTATGAGAGCGGGCAGTATGTGATGTGCGCGGGGCCCCCACTATGAGAGCGGGCAGTATATGATGTGCGCGGGGCCCCCACTATGACATCGCGCAGGATCACATGTCTAGCAATAGGGCGCTGGCGATGTCTTGCTGACACCAGGATACAGTGACGTGTCTTGCCCTTGCACTTGGCGGGCTGATAGCGGCGTTGCGAGGCGGTTGGCTGCCGTTCCTCACACCCCTGTGTTTGCTCAGGATTAATAAGTCATCTCCTTCACCTGTGCAGAGATAAACGCTGACTGCGGAGGAATGTGACTGCCGGTGGGGCAGAGATCAGGGGGCAACGGGCGCCCTCTGTACCCCGTCCCTGGGTGCCCCATCACTTAACACCTCACCTCCCAGAAGCAAGAGAAGTGGTACTGTGCACTGTCCATATATACAGTATAGGAGAAGTAGTACTGTGCACTGTCCATATATACAGTAAAGGAGCAGTAGTACTGTGCAGTGTATATATACAGTATAGGAGCAGTAGTACTGTGCAGTGTGTATATATACAGTATAGGAGCAGTAGTACTGTGCAGTGTGTATATATACAGTATAGGAGCAGTAGTACTGTGCAGTGTGTGTATATACAGTATAAGAGCAGTAGTACTGTGCAGTGTGTATATATACAGTATAGGAGCAGTAGTACTGTGCAGTGTGTATATATACAGTATAGGAGCAGTAGTACTGTGCAGTGTGTATATATACAGTATAGGAGCAGTAGTACTGTGCAGTGTGTATATATACAGTATAAGAGCAGTAGTACTGTGCAGTGTGTATATATACAGTATAGGAGCAGTAGTACTGTGCAGTGTATATATACAGTATAAGAGCAGTAGTACTGTGCAGTGTGTATATATACGTATAGGAGCAGTAGTACTGTGCAGTGTCTATATATACAGTATAGGAGCAGTAGTACTGTGCAGTGTGTATATATACGTATAGGAGCAGTAGTACTGTGCAGTGTGTATATATACAGTATAGGAGCAGTAGTAGTGTGCAGTGTGTGTATATACAGTATAGGAGCAGTAGTACTGTGCAGTGTGTATATATACAGTATAGGAGCAGTAGTACTGTGCAGTGTGTATATATACAGTATAGGGGCAGTAGTACTGTGCAGTGTGTATATATACAGTATAGGAGCAGTAGTACTGTGCAGTGTCTATATATACAGTATAGGAGCAGTAGTACTGTGCAGTGTGTATATATACAGTATAGGAGCAGTAGTACTGTGCAGTGTGTATATATACAGTATAAGAGAAGTAGTACTGTGCAGTGTGTATATATACAGTATAGGAGCAGTAGTACTGTGCAGGGTGTATATATACAGTATAGGGGCAGTAGTACTGTGCAGTGTGTATATATACAGTATAGGAGCAGTAGTACTGTGCAGTGTGTATATATACAGTATAGGAGCAGTAGTACTGTGCAGTGTGTATATATACAGTATAGGAGCAGTAGTACTGTGCAGTGTGTATATATACAGTATAGGAGCAGTAGTACTGTGCAGTGTATATATACAGTATAGGAGCAGTAGTACTGTGCACTGTGTATATATACAGTATAGGAGCAGTAGTACTGTGCAGTGTGTATATATACAGTATAGGAGCAGTAGTACTGTGCAGTGTGTATATATACAGTATAGGAGCAGTAGTACTGTGCAGTGTGTATATATACAGTATAGGAGCAGTAGTACTGTGCAGTGTATATATATATACAGTATAGGAGCAGTAGTACTGTGCAGTGTGTATATATACAGTATAGGAGCAGTAGTACTGTGCAGTGTGTATATATACAGTATAGGAGCAGTAGTACTGTGCAGTGTATATATACAGTATAGGAGCAGTAGTACTGTGCACTGTGTATATATACAGTATAGGAGCAGTAGTACTTTGCAGTGTGTATATATACAGTATAGGAGCAGTAGTACTGTGCAGTGTGTATATATACAGTATAGGAGCAGTAGTACTGTGCAGTGTGTATATATACAGTATAGGAGCAGTAGTACTGTGCAGTGTGTATATATACAGTATAGGAGCAGTAGTACTGTGCAATGTGTATATATACAGTATAGGAGCAGTAGTACTGTGCAGTGTGTATATATACAGTATAGGAGCAGTAGTACTGTGCAGTGTGTATATATACAGTATAGGAGCAGTAGTACTGTGCAGTGTGTATATATACAGTATAAGAGCAGTAGTACTGTGCAGTGTGTATATATACAGTATAGGAGCAGTAGTACTGTGCAGTGTGTATATATACAGTATAGGAGCAGTAGTACTGTGCAGTGTGTATATATACAGTATAGGAGCAGTAGTACTGTGCAGTGTCTATATATACAGTATAGGGGCAGTAGTACTGTGCAGTGTGTATATATACAGTATAGGAGCAGTAGTACTGTGCAGTGTGTATATATACAGTATAGGAGCAGTAGTACTGTGCAGTGTGTATATATACAGTATAGGAGCAGTAGTACTGTGCAGTGTGTATATATACAGTATAGGAGCAGTAGTACTTTGCAGTGTGTATATATACAGTATAGGAGCAGTAGTACTGTGCAGTGTGTATATATACAGTATAGGAGCAGTAGTACTGTGCAGTGTGTATATATACAGTATAGGAGCAGTAGTACTGTGCAGTGTGTATATATACAGTATAGGAGCAGTAGTACTGTGCAGTGTCCATATATACAGTATAGGAGAAGTAGTACTGTGCACTGTCCATATATACAGTAAAGGAGCAGTAGTACTGTGCAGTGTATATATACAGTATAGGAGCAGTAGTACTGTGCAGTGTGTATATATACAGTATAGGAGCAGTAGTACTGTGCAGTGTGTATATATACAGTATAAGAGCAGTAGTACTGTGCAGTGTGTATATATACAGTATAGGAGCAGTAGTACTGTGCAGTGTCTATATATGCAGTATAGGAGCAGTAGTACTGTGCAGTGTGTATATATACAGTATAGGAGCAGTAGTACTGTGCAGTGTGTATATATACGTATAGGAGCAGTAGTACTGTGCAGTGTGTATATATACAGTATAGGAGCAGTAGTACTGTGCAGTGTGTATATATACAGTATAGGAGCAGTAGTACTGTGCAGTGTGTATATATACGTATAGGAGCAGTAGTACTGTGCAGTGTGTATATATACAGTATAGGAGCAGTAGTACTGTGCAGTGTGTATATATACAGTATAGGAGCAGTAGTACTGTGCAGTGTGTATATATACAGTATAGGAGCAGTAGTACTGTGCAGTGTATATATATACAGTATAGGAGCAGTAGTACTGTGCAGTGTGTATATATACAGTATAGGAGCAGTAGTACTGTGCAGTGTGTATATATACAGTATAGGAGCAGTAGTACTGTGCAGTGTCTATATATACAGTATAGGAGCAGTAGTACTGTGCAGTGTATATATATACAGTATAGGAGCAGTAGTACTGTGCAGTGTCTATATATACAGTATAGGAGCAGTAGTACTGTGCAGTGTCTATATATACAGTATAGGAGCAGTAGTACTGTGCAGTGTCTATATATACAGTATAGGAGCAGTAGTACTGTGCAGTGTATATATACAGTATAGGAGCAGTAGTACTGTGCAGTGTCTATATATACAGTATAGGAGCAGTAGTACTGTGCAGTGTGTATATATACAGTATAGGAGCAGTAGTACTGTGCAGTGTATATATACAGTATAGGAGCAGTAGTACTGTGCACTGTGTATATATACAGTATAGGAGCATTAGTACTGTGCAGTGTGTATATATACAGTATAGGAGCAGTAGTACTGTGCAGTGTGTATATATACAGTATAGGAGCAGTAGTACTGTGCAGTGTCTATATATACAGTATAGGAGCAGTAGTACTGTGCAGTGTGTATATATACAGTATAGGAGCAGTAGTACTGTGCAGTGTCTATATATACAGTATAGGAGCAGTAGTACTGTGCAGGGTGTATATATACAGTATAGGGGCAGTAGTACTGTGCAGTGTGTATATATATACAGTATAGGAGCAGTAGTACTGTGCAGTGTGTATATATACAGTATAGGAGCAGTAGTACTGTGCAGTGTCTATATATACATTATAGGAGCAGTAGTACTGTGCAGTGTGTATATATACAGTATAGGAGCAGTAGTACTGTGCAGTGTGTATATATACAGTATAGGAGAAGTAGTACTGTGCAGTGTGTATATATACAGTATAGGAGCAGTAGTACTGTGCAGTGTGTATATATACAGTATAGGGGCAGTAGTACTGTGCAGTGTGTATATATACAGTATAGGAGCAGTAGTACTGTGCAGTGTGTATATATACAGTATAGGAGCAGTAGTACTGTGCACTGTCCACATATACAGTAAAGGAGCAGTAGTACTGTGCAGTGTCTATATATACAGTATAGGAGCAGTAGTACTGTGCAGTGTGTATATATACAGTATAGGAGCAGTAGTACTGTGCAGTGTGTATATATACAGTATAGGAGCAGTAGTACTGTGCAGTGTGTATATATACAGTATAGGAGCAGTAGTACTGTGCAGTGTGTATATATACAGTATAGGAGCAGTAGTACTGTGCAGTGTACATATGCAGTTTAGGAGCAGTAGTACTGTGCAGTGTCTATATATACAGTATAGGAGCAGTAGTACTGTGCACTGTCCATATATACAGTATAAGAGCAGTAGTACTGTGCAGTGTGTATATATACAGTATAGGAGCAGTAGTACTGTGCAGTGTGTATATATACAGTATAGGAGCAGTAGTACTGTGCAGTGTCTATATATACAGTATAGGAGCAGTAGTACTGTGCACTGTGTATATATACAGTATAGGAGCAGTAGTACTGTGCAGTGTGTATATATACAGTATAGGAGCAGTAGTACTGTGCAGTGTCTATATATACAGTATAGGAGCAGTAGTACTGTGCAGTGTGTATATATACAGTATAGGAGCAGTAGTACTGTGCAGTGTGTGTATATACAGTATAGGAGCAGTAGTACTGTGCAGTGTCTATAAATACAGTATAGGAGCAGTAGTACTGTGCAGTGTCTATATATACAGTATAGGAGCAGTAGTACTGTGCAGTGTCTATATATACAGTATAGGAGCAGTAGTACTGTGCACTGTCCATATATGCAGTATAGGAGCAGTAGTACTGTGCAGTGTCTATATATACAGTATAGGAGCAGTAGTACTGTGCAGTGTGTGTATATATACAGTATAGGAGCAGTAGTACTGTGCAGTGTGTATATATACAGTATAGGAGCAGTAGTACTGTGCAGTGTGTATATATACAGTATAGGAGCAGTAGTACTGTGCAGTGTGTATATATACAGTATAGGGGCAGTAGTACTGTGCAGTGTGTATATATGCAGTATAGGAGCAGTAGTACTGTGCAGTGTCTATATATACAGTATAGGAGCAGTAGTACTGTGCAGTGTGTATATATATACAGTATAGGAGCAGTAGTACTGTGCAGTGTGTATATATACAGTATAGGAGCAGTAGTACTGTGCAGTGTGTATATATATACAGTATAGGAGCAGTAGTACTGTGCAGTGTGTATATATACAGTATAGGAGCAGTAGTACTGTGCAGTGTGTATATATACAGTATAAGAGCAGTAGTACTGTGCAGTGTGTATATATACGTATAGGAGCAGTAGTACTGTGCAGTGTGTATATATACAGTATAGGAGCAGTAGTACTGTGCAGTGTGTATATATACAGTATAGGAGCAGTAGTACTGTGCAGTGTGTATATATACAGTATAGGAGCAGTAGTACTGTGCAGTGTCTATATATACAGTATAGGGGCAGTAGTACTGTGCAGTGTGTATATATACAGTATAAGAGCAGTAGTACTGTGCAGTGTGTATATATACAGTATAGGGGCAGTAGTACTGTGCAGTGTGTATATATACAGTATAGGAGCAGTAGTACTGTGCAGTGTCTATATATACAGTATAGGGGCAGTAGTACTGTGCAGTGTGTATATATACTGTATAGGAGCAGTAGTATTGTGCAGTGTCTATATATACAGTATAGGAGCAGTAGTACTGTGCAGTGTGTATATATACAGTATAGGAGCAGTAGTACTGTGCAGTGTCTATATATACAGTATAGGAGCAGTAGTACTGTGCAGTGTGTATATATACAGTATAGGAGCAGTAGTACTGTGCAGTGTGTATATATACAGTATAGGAGCAGTAGTACTGTGCAGTGTCTATATATACAGTATAGGAGCAGTAGTACTGTGCAGTGTGTATATATACAGTATAGGAGCAGTAGTACTGTGCAGTGTGTATATATACAGTATAGGAGCAGTAGTACTGTGCAGTGTGTATATATACAGTATAGGAGCAGTAGTACTGTGCAGTGTGTATATATACAGTATAGGAGCAGTAGTACTGTGCAGTGTGTATATATACAGTATAGGAGCAGTAGTACTGTGCAGTGTGTATATATACAGTATAGGAGCAGTAGTACTGTGCAGTGTGTATATATACAGTATAGGAGCAGTAGTACTGTGCAGTGTGTATATATACAGTATAGGAGCAGTAGTACTGTGCATTATAGGCTCTCTCTTACTTGCAGGGTGTGAAGAAGCCGTTTACAGAAGTTATTAAAGCAAACATCGGGGACGCTCACGCCATGGGCCAGAAGCCGATCACTTACCTCCGGCAGGTGAGGCTGCAGTACACATGGCCTCCACTAGGGGGGTGACATTACAGGGTCATTCCTCTGATTGTGACCCCGGGGTGTTTGTCCTGCAGGTCAGCGCCATCTGCTTGTACCCCGAACTCCTGAATGATAATAAGTTTCCGGATGATGTGAAGCAGAAGGCCGTGCGGATCCTGCAGGCGTGTGGGGGCAACAGCATTGGTGAGTAGAGGCGGCGCCTGATGGGGTCATACACTGGTGGTGGGGTCTGGTATGACAATGACATTTTATAGGTAGTGTCAGGGTCATACACTGGTGGTGGGGTCTGGTATGACAATGACATGTTATGGGTGGTGTCGGGGTCATACACTGGTGGGGAGGTCTGGTATGATGTTGACATGTTATGGGTGGTGTCGGGGTCATACACTGGTGTTGGGGTCTGGTATGACAATGACATGTTATAGGTGGTGTTGGGGTCTGTCACGGGATGGTTAGAGTCTATACTATAGGCAATGTGTAATATATATTTCATGTGGAATGTATTCTCTAACCTGTTATATACATCAATGTGTAGTTGGCTGATTAGGGTCTAGTGTGTTAGCACATTGTATGCAAATACCTCTAACTAGTGAGGACCAGTGAGGACAATGGGTGGAGATAATCTGATCAGTGTCTCCAAGAAGATGTTGGATGGTGCATTGTCCATAGTAGACAGGGAGTCTGCTCTCCTTGGTATAGGTGAGGGGGGAAGGATCTGTGACTCAGCCCTTCCCCCCCACAGATATAGGTGTAACAGTCTTAGTATATAGTTGTAGCTAGGAGTTAGTATGAGTTAGCCGGCCTGTGCACAGCTCTGCAGAGATCCAGGATTTAGTTACAGGACCAAGGAGCCAAAGCTATCATTGGATTGTGACTTCTGTGGACTTATTGTTATTACGGTTGATGTGACCGCCGCCGGCTACTAACTTTGTGGATTACAATAAATTGCTGTTGTCTCCCGACCTCTTGCGTCCGTGTTGATTCAAAAGACCTTCCGGAGGAAGACGTATACCTCAGCTCTGTGACAACTGGTTGGCAGCGGTGGGATCAACAGCGGACAGCGAGATGGACTACAGCAGCCCAGCGATTAATGGAGCCACAACCTCAGTATACAGGAACTGGACTATGGCAAGTCTACAAGTAAGGGCCCGGGAACTAAACCTGAGTTACCAGGGAAGAACGAAAGAGCAACTGATCGAGGCACTGGAGGAGATGACCCTGCAAAGCGACCATAAGGAGGGCTGCCCCCAGGAGACAGTAGAGATACGGGAGTGGCAGGTACAGACCCAAAAGAGCAGATGGGTTGTTTTGTATGAGGAGGAATTGGCAGTGCTGGGGCTAGGAGCAACTGCAGAGCAAAGGAGTAGAGCATTACAGAGGGCTCAGGAAACGGAGAAGGAGGAACAGAGAATGGCGCATGAAAAGGAAAGAATGGCGCATGAAAGGCGAATGGCTGAGATAACTATGAGGAATTATAATCAAACGTCGACCCCCAGCCCAACAGTGAGAGAACCACCATATGTCTCCCATAAACACTTCAAGACCTTTGATGAAGCGGCTGGGGATGTTGATGGATATTTTCAGGACTTCGAACACCAGTGCCACCTGATGGAAGTCCCAGAGAAGGATTGGGTCCGGTATCTGGTGGGGCACCTACGAGATGGGGCTGCGGAAGCTCTCAGAGCCATGGACCCTAGTGATCAGCGGGACTATGAGGCCATTAAAAGAGCGGTGCAGAAGTATTATGCAGTCACTCCAGAGTCCTACCGAGTTCAGTTCCGCTCTTTGTCTTACAATGGGGGAAGCTCCTTCCACATGTTCGCCCACAAGTTGAAGCAAGCATGCAAGCGCTGGCTAGAAGGAGAGGAGGCTGTCACAGTCGATAAGATCCTCCAAGTCATACTTAAGGAACAGTTCTTTTCCCAGTGCCCCGCTGAGATTCGTGAGTGGGTGCTGGAACGGAACCCAGCCACAGTGGAGCAAGCTGCTTCCCTTGCAGATGAGGGCCTGACCATCAAGCCGCAGTGGAAGAGGTTGTTTGCAGAGGAGCGGAAAACTACCACAGTCCGCCAGACACCCTTCAGCCAGCAACCCATCTTTCGTGCCCGGCCTCAGGATTACAATTCCCCCTCTACCCCTGCCCCAGCCCATCGGCCTCCAGCTATGAACAACCCTGTCCCTAGACAACGACCTACTGGAAGAATGCTAGAGCGCAGATGTTTTGGGTGCGGGCGGCCTGGACATTTGCAAGCTAGTTGCCCTGTTAACATGGGGGCACGGGCCACCGTGGCATCCCGGCCTATTCACTACCTGGGAACCACCCCTAGGACAGAAAGTTTGGCCCCATTTCCAGATGACTCCATGAATGACCCATCTGTTCCACCTCCAGGGGTCTATGGGATTCAGCCTTCCGCCACACATCCCGCAAACCTTCAGAGGAAGCACTTGCAGGAGGTCCTACTGGATGGCCGAACAGTTGTTGGATTCCGGGACTCGGGAGCTTTCCTAACGGTAGCGGACCCCCGAGTGGTTCGACCTGAGGCCCTAGAGGAGGGCCCTGGCCTTTCTATCGAGTTGGCAGGAGGTACTCGGAAACGTATTCCTAAAGCTACCGTGGAACTCGACTATGGTTATGGACCAAAACAATGCACAATTGGTGTGATGAGCGGGCTGCCGGCCGATGTTCTGTTAGGCAACGATGTTGGAAATCTACAGTGCCACTTTGTGGGAGCAGTGACCCGCAGCCAAGCTCAGGGAGAAGCCAACATGGATCCACCGGATTTTCTGCCAGATGCCAGCCCTTCAACTCTACAACTTTACCATTCAGTACCGCCGAGGGAACCAACACCAGAACGCGGATGAGTTATCCCGGCAGGAGGACATATGAGCTATAGAGACTGATGTGCATTCCCCAATTTACCTGTGTAGGCCAATTGTGTCATGCACATGTTTTGAGAGGGGGAGGGGTTGTCACGGGATGGTTAGAGTCTATACTATAGGCAATGTGTAATATATATTTCATGTGGAATGTATTCTCTAACCTGTTGTATACATCAATGTGTAGTTGGCTGATTAGGGTCTAGTGTGTTAGCACATTGTATGCAAATCCCTCTAACTAGTGAGGACAATGGGTGGAGATAATCTGATCAGTGTCTCCAAGAAGATGTTGGATGGTGCATTGTCCATAGTAGACAGGGAGTCTGCTCTCCTTGGTATAGGTGAGGGGGGAAGGATCTGTGACTCAGCCCTTCCCACCCACAGATATAGGTGTAACAGTTTAGTATATAGTTGTAGCTGGAGTTAGTATGTGTTAGCCGGCCTGTGCACAGCTCTGCAGAGAGCCAGGATTTAGTTACAGGACCAAGGAACCAAAGCTATCATTGGATTGTGACTTCTGTGGACTTATTGTTATTACGGTTGATGTGACCGCCGCCGGCTACTAACTTTGTGGATTACAATAAATTGCTGTTGTCTCCCGACCTCTTGCGTCCGTGTTGATTCAAAAGACCTTCCGGAGGAAGACATATACCTTCGCTCCGTGACAGGGTCATACACTGGTGGGGAGGTCTGGTATGACAATGACATGTTATGGGTGGTGTCGGGGTCATACACTGGTGGTGGGGTCTGGTATGACAATGACATGTTATAGGTAGTGTCGGGGTCATACACTGGTGGTGGGGTCTGGTATGACAATGACATGTTATGGGTGGTGTCGGGGTCATACACTGGTGGTGGGGTCTGGTATGACAATGACATGTTATAGGTAGTGTCGGGGTCATACACTGGTGGTGGGGTCTGGTATGACAATGACATGTTATGGGTGGTGTCGGGGTCATACACTGGTGGTGGGGTCTGGTATGACAATGACATGTTATAGGTAGTGTCGGGGTCATACACTGGTGGTGGGGTATGGTATGACAATGACATGTTATGGGTGGTGTTGGGGTCATACACTGGTAGTGGGGTCTGATATGATGTTGACATGTTATAGGTAGTGTCGCGGTCATACACTGGTGGGGTCTGATATGACAATGACATTTTATGGGTGGTGTCGGGGTCATACACTGGTGGGGAGGTCTGGTATGATGTTGACATGTTATGGGTGGTGTCGGGGTCATACACTGGTGGTGGGGTCTGGTATGACAATGACATGTTATAGGTAGTGTCGGGGTCATACACTGGTGGTGGGGTCTGGTATTACAATGACATGTTATGGGTGGTGTCGGGGTCATACACTGGTGGTGGGGTCTGGTATGACAATGACATGTTATAGGTAGTGTCGGGGTCATACACTGGTGGGGAGGTCTGGTATGACAATGACATGTTATAGGTGGTGTTGGGGTCATACACTGGTGGGGAGGTCTGGTATGACAATGACATGTTATAGGTAGTGTCGGGGTCATACACTGGTGGTGGGGTCTGGTATGACAATGACATGTTATGGGTGGTGTCGGGGTCATACACTGGTGGTGGGGTCTGGTATGACAATGACATGTTATGGGTGGTGTCGGAGTCATACACTGGTGGGGAGTTCTGGTATGACAATGACATGTTATGGGTGGTGTCAGGGTCATACACTGGTGGTGGGGTCTGGTATTACAATGACATGTTATGGGTGGTGTCGGGGTCATACACTGGTGGTGGGGTCTGGTATGACAATGACATGTTATAGGTAGTGTCGGGGTCATACACTGGTGGGGAGGTCTGGTATGACAATGACATGTTATAGGTGGTGTTGGGGTCATACACTGGTGGGGAGGTCTGGTATGACAATGACATGTTATAGGTAGTGTCGGGGTCATACACTGGTGGTGGGGTCTGGTATGACAATGACATGTTATGGGTGGTGTCGGGGTCATACACTGGTGGTGGGGTCTGGTATTACAATGACATGTTATGGGTGGTGTCGGGGTCATACACTAGTGGTGGGGTCTGGTATTACAATGACATGTTATGGGTGGTGTCAGGGTCATACACTGGTGGTGGGGTCTGGTATGACAATGACATGTTATAGGTAGTGTCGGGGTCATACACTGGTGGTGGGGTCTGGTATGACAATGACATGTTATAGGTGGTGTTGGGGTCATACACTGGTGGGGAGGTCTGGTATGACAATGACATGTTATAGGTAGTGTCGGGGTCATACACTGGTGGTGGGGTCTGGTATGACAATGACATGTTATAGGTAGTGTCGGGGTCATACACTGGTGGTGGGGTCTGGTATGACATTGACATGTTATGGGTGGTGTCGGGGTCATACACTGGTGGTGGGGTCTGGTATTACAATGACATGTTATGGGTGGTGTAGGGGTCATACACTGGTGGTGGGGTCTGGTATGACAATGACATGTTATAGGTAGTGTCGGGTCATACACTGGTGGTGGGGTCTGGTATGACATTGACATGTTATGGGTGGTGTCGGGGTCATACACTGGTGGTGGGGTCTGGTATGACAATGACATGTTATAGGTAGTGTCGGGGTCATACACTGGTGGTGGGGTCTGGTATGACAATGACATGTTATAGGTAGTGTTGGGGTCATACACTGGTGGGGAGTTCTGGTATGACAATGACATGTTATAGGTGGTGTTGGGGTCATACACTGGTGGTAGGGTCTGGTATGACAATGACATGTTATGGGTGGTGTCGGGGTCATACACTGGTGGTGGGGTCTGGTATGACAATGAGATGTTATGGGTGGTGTCGGGGTCATACACTGGTGGTGGGGTCTGATATGATGTTGACATGTTATGGGTGGTGTCGGGGTCATACACTGGTGGTGGGGTCTGGTATGACGATGACATGTTATGGGTGGTGTCGGGGTCATACACTGGTGGTGGGGTCTGGTATGACAATGACATGTTATAGGTAGTGTCGGGGTCATACACTGGTGGTGGGGTCTGGTATGACAATGACATGTTATGGGTGGTGTCGGGGTCATACACGGGTGGTGGGGTCTGGTATGACAGTGACATGTTATAGGTAGTGTCGGGGTCATACACTGGTGGTGGGGTCTGGTATGACAATGACATTTTATAGGTAGTGTCAGGGTCATACACTGGTGGTGGGGTCTGGTATGACAATGACATGTTATGGGTGGTGTCGGGGTCATACACTGGTGGGGAGGTCTGGTATGATGTTGACATGTTATGGGTGGTGTCGGGGTCATACACTGGTGTTGGGGTCTGGTATGACAATGACATGTTATAGGTAGTGTCGGGGTCATACACTGGTGGTGGGGTCTGGTATGACAATGACATGTTATAGGTGGTGTTGGGGTCATACACTGGTGGTGGGGTCTGGTATGACAATGACATGTTATGGGTGGTGTCGGGGTCATACACTGGTGGTGGGGTCTGGTATTACAATGACATGTTATGGGTGGTGTCGGGGTCATACACTGGTGGTGGGGTCTGGTATGACAATGACATTTTATAGGTAGTGTCGGGGTCATACACTGGTGGTGGGGTCTGGTATGACAATGACATGTTATAGGTAGTGTCGGGGTCATACACTGGTGGTGGGGTCTGGTATGACAATGACATTTTATAGGTAGTGTCGGGGTCATACACTGGTGGTGGGGTCTGGTATGACAATGACATGTTATAGGTGGTGTTGGGGTCATACACTGGTGGGGAGGTCTGGTATGACAATGACATGTTATGGGTGGTGTCGGGGTCATACACTGGTGGTGGGGTCTGGTATGACATTGACATGTTATGGGTGGTGTCGGGGTCATACACTGGTGGTGGGGTCTGGTATGACAATGACATGTTATGGGTGGTGTTGGGGTCATACACTGGTAGTGGGGTCTGGTATGATGTTGACATGTTATAGGTAGTGTCGCGGTCATACACTGGTGGGGTCTGATATGACAATGACATTTTATGGGTGGTGTCGGGGTCATACACTGGTGGGGAGGTCTGGTATGATGTTGACATGTTATGGGTGGTGTCGGGGTCATACACTGGTGTTGGGGTCTGGTATTACAATGACATGTTATGGGTGGTGTCGGGGTCATACACTGGTGGTGGGGTCTGGTATTACAATGACATGTTATGGGTGGTGTCGGGGTCATACACTGGTGGTGGGGTCTGGTATGACAATGACATGTTATAGGTGGTGTTGGGGTCATACACTGGTGGGGAGGTCTGGTATGACAATGACATGTTATAGGTAGTGTCGGGGTCATACACTGGTGGTGGGGTCTGGTATGACAATGACATGTTATAAGTAGTGTTGGGGTCATACACTGGTGGTGGGGTCTGGTATGACAATGACATGTTATGGGTGGTGTCGGGGTCATACACTGGTGGTGGGGTCTGGTATGACAATGAGATGTTATGGGTGGTGTCGGAGTCATACACTGGTGGTGGGGTCTGATATGATGTTGACATGTTATGGGTGGTGTGGGGGTCATACACTGGTGGTGGGGTCTGGTATGACAATGACATGTTATGGGTGGTGTCGGGGTCATACACTGGTGGTGGGGTCTGGTATGACAATGACATGTTATGGGTGGTGTCGGGGTCATACACTGGTGGGGAGTTCTGGTATGACAATGACATGTTATAGGTAGTGTCGGGGTCATACACTGGTGGTGGGGTCTGGTATTACAATGACATGTTATGGGTGGTGTCGGGGTCATACACTGGTGGTGGGGTCTGGTATGACAATGACATGTTATAGGTAGTGTCGGGGTCATACACTGGTGGTGGGGTCTGGTATGACAATGACATGTTATAGGTGGTGTTGGGGTCATACACTGGTGGGGAGGTCTGGTATGACAATGACATGTTATAGGTAGTGTCGGGGTCATACACTGGTGGTGGGGTCTGGTATGACAATGACATGTTATAGGTAGTGTCGGGGTCATACACTGGTGGTGGGGTCTGGTATGACAATGACATGTTATGGGTGGTGTCGGGGTCATACACTGGTGGTGGGGTCTGGTATGACAATGACATGTTATGGGTGGTGTCGGGGTCATACACTGGTGGTGGGGTCTGGTATGACATTGACATGTTATGGGTGGTGTCGGGGTCATACACTGGTGGTGGGGTCTGGTATGACAATGACATGTTATGGGTGGTGTCGGAGTCATACACTGGTGGGGAGTTCTGGTATGACAATGACATGTTATAGGTAGTGTCGGGGTCATACACTGGTGGTGGGGTCTGGTATTACAATGACATGTTATGGGTGGTGTCGGGGTCATACACTGGTGGTGGGGTCTGGTATGACAATGACATGTTATAGGTAGTGTCGGGGTCATACACTGGTGGTGGGGTCTGGTATGACAATGACATGTTATAGGTAGTGTCGGGGTCATACACTGGTGGTGGGGTCTGGTATGACATTGACATGTTATGGGTGGTGTCGGGGTCATACACTGGTGGTGGGGTCTGGTATTACAATGACATGTTATGGGTGGTTTCGGGGTCATACACTGGTGGTGGGGTCTGGTATGACAATGACATGTTATAGGTAGTGTCGGGGTCATACACTGGTGGTGGGGTCTGGTATGACATTGACATGTTATGGGTGGTGTCGGGGTCATACACTGGTGGTGGGGTCTGGTATGACAATGACATGTTATAGGTAGTGTCGGGGTCATACACTGGTGGTGGGGTCTGGTATGACAATGACATGTTATAGGTAGTGTTGGGGTCATACACTGGTGGGGAGTTCTGGTATGACAATGACATGTTATAGGTGGTGTTGGGGTCATACACTGGTGGTGGGGTCTGGTATGACAATGACATGTTATGGGTGGTGTCGGGGTCATACACTGGTGGTGGGGTCTGGTATGACAATGAGATGTTATGGGTGGTGTCGGAGTCATACACTGGTGGTGGGGTCTGATATGATGTTGACATGTTATGGGTGGTGTCGGGGTCATACACTGGTGGTGGGGTCTGGTATGACGATGACATGTTATGGGTGGTGTCGGGGTCATACACTGGTGGTGGGGTCTGGTATGACAATGACATGTTATAGGTAGTGTCGGGGTCATACACTGGTGGTGGGGTCTGGTATGACAATGACATGTTATGGGTGGTGTCGGGGTCATGCACTGGTGGTGGGGTCTGGTATGACAATGACATGTTATAGGTGGTGTCGGGGTCATACACTGGTGGTGGGGTCTGGTATGACAATGACATGTTATAGGTAGTGTCGGGGTCATACACTGGTGGTGGGGTCTGGTATGACAATGACATGTTATGGGTGGTGTAGGGGTCATACACTGGTGGGGAGGTCTGGTATGACAATGACATGTTATAGGTGGTGTCGGGGTCATACACTGGTGGTGGGGTCTGGTATGACAATGACATGTTATAGGTAGTGTCGGGGTCATACACTGGTGGTGGGGTCTGGTATGACAATGACATGTTATGGGTGGTGTCGGGGTCATACACTGGTGGGGTCTGGTATGACAATGACATGTTATGGGTGGTGTCGGGGTCATAAACTGGTGGTGGGGTCTGGTATGACAATGACATATTATGGGTGGTGTCGGGGTCATACACTGGTGGGGTCTGGTATGACAATGACATGTTATGGGTGGTGTCGGGGTCATAAACTGGTGGTGGGGTCTGGTATGACAATGACATGTTATGGGTGGTGTCGGGGTCATACACTGGTGGGGTCTGGTATGACAATGACATGTTATGGGTGGTGTCGGGGTCATAAACTGGTGGTGGGGTCTGGTATGACATTGACATGTTATGGGTGGTGTCGGGGTCATACACTGGTGGTGGGGTCTGGTATGACAATGACATGTTATGGGTGGTGTCGGGGTCATACACTGGTGGTGGGGTCTGGTATGACAATGACATGTTATGGGTGGTGTCGGGGTCATACACTGGTGGTGGGGTCTGGTATGACAATGACATGTTATGGGTGGTGTCGGGGTCATACACTGGTGGTGGGGTCTGGTATGACAATGACATGTTATGGGTGGTGTCGGGGTCATACACTGGTGGTGGGGTCTGGTATGACAATGACATGTTATGGGTGGTGTTGGGGTCATACACTGGTGGTGGGGTCTGGTATGACAATGACATTTTATGGGTGGTGTCGGGGTCATACACTGGTGGTGGGGTCTGGTATGACAATGACATGTTATGGGTGGTGTCGGGGTCATACACTGGTGGTGGGGTCTGGTATGACAATGACATGTTATGGGTGGTGTCGGGGTCATAAACTGGTGGTGGGGTCTGGTATGACAATGACATGTTATGGGTGGTGTCGGGGTCATACACTGGTGGTGGGGTCTGGTATGACAATGACATGTTATAGGTGGTGTCGCGGTCATACACTGGTGGTGGGGTCTGGTATGATGTTGACACATTATGGGTAGTGTCGGGGTCATACACGGGTGGTGGGGTCTGGTATGACAATGACATGTTATAGGTGGTGTCGGGGTCATACACTGGTGGTGGGGTCTGGTATGACAATGACATGTTATGGGTGGTGTCGGGGTCATACACTGGTGGTGGGGTCTGGTATGACAATGACATGTTATAGGTGGTGTCGGGGTCATACACTGGTGGTGGGGTCTGGTATGACAATGACATGTTATAGGTGGTGTCGGGGTCATACACTGGTGGTGGGGTCTGGTATGACAATGACATGTTATAGGTGGTGTCGGGGTCATACACTGGTGGTGGGGTCTGGTATGACAATGACATGTTATGGGTGGTGTCGGGGTCATACACTGGTGGTGGGGTCTGGTATGACAATGACATGTTATGGGTGGTGTCGGGGTCATACACTGGTGGTGGGGGTCTGGTATGACAATGACATGTCATAGGTGGTGTTGGGGTCATACACTGGTGGTGGGGTCTGGTATGACAATGACATGTTATGGGTGGTGTCGGGGTCATACACTGGTGGTGGGGTCTGGTATGACAATGACATGTTATGGGTGGTGTCGGGGTCATACACTGGTGGTGGGGTCTGGTATGACAATGACATGTTATGGGTGGTGTCGGGGTCATAAACTGGTGGTGGGGTCTGGTATGACAATGACATGTTATGGGTGGTGTCGGGGTCATACACTGGTGGTGGGGTCTGGTATGACAATGACATGTTATAGGTGGTGTCGCGGTCATACACTGGTGGTGGGGTCTGGTATGATGTTGACACATTATGGGTAGTGTCGGGGTCATACACGGGTGGTGGGGTCTGGTATGACAATGACATGTTATAGGTGGTGTCGGGGTCATACACTGGTGGTGGGGTCTGGTATGACAATGACATGTTATGGGTGGTGTCGGGGTCATACACTGGTGGTGGGGTCTGGTATGACAATGACATGTTATAGGTGGTGTCGGGGTCATACACTGGTGGTGGGGTCTGGTATGACAATGACATGTTATAGGTGGTGTCGGGGTCATACACTGGTGGTGGGGTCTGGTATGACAATGACATGTTATAGGTGGTGTCGGGGTCATACACTGGTGGTGGGGTCTGGTATGACAATGACATGTTATGGGTGGTGTCGGGGTCATACACTGGTGGTGGGGTCTGGTATGACAATGACATGTTATGGGTGGTGTCGGGGTCATACACTGGTGGTGGGGGTCTGGTATGACAATGACATGTCATAGGTGGTGTTGGGGTCATACACTGGTGGTGGGGTCTGGTATGACAATGACATGTTATGGGTGGTGTCGGGGTCATACACTGGTGGTGGGGTCTGGTATGACAATGACATGTTATGGGTGGTGTCGGGGTCATACACTGGTGGTGGGGTCTGGTATGACAATGACATGTCATAGGTGGTGTCGGGGTCATACACTGGTGGCGAGGTCTTCACCGCTTCCTTCTCTTCGTGGCAGGTTCTTACAGCGCCAGTCCCGGTATCGAGGTCATCCGGCAGGACGTGTCCAAGTACATAGAGCGGAGAGATGGTGGGATTCCCTCCAGCCCTGACAACATTTACCTGTCCACCGGTGCCAGTGACTCCATTGTGGTAAGAGTCTGCCCTGCCCCCACTCTGCCCCACTGGGACCTCACCGGACGTAAAGGGATCCTCCACATTTATTCAGCTTCTTGTGTGGGCGATTGGAGGGATGGCTGAGCCTTGTGGTGATTGTTGTTTCTATCCCTCTGCATGCCAGTGTCATGTATGATCCGTGTGTCATGTGATGGCTATGGAGAGGCCTGATGATGATGATGATGACGAGGTCTCTGCATTGGTCACCGTGTCAATGGCTCCTTTATCTCCTCTCGGGATGTTCTGTCCCAGATGTCTGATCTCCGGCATTGTCCTTGTCCTGGCACCGGCTGCCACCACCCCCTGCCCGCAGGCTGCACATTCCACCTCCTCTGCCATTTCTTCATCTCCCCCTCCCCCATTTATTTTGGCTCATCATTTTTTAACTTTTCTCTAAAATTTCTTTAATTCTTTCCTCTAAAAAATCCAAAATATAAATCTGTGCGGATCTTGTCAGCAGCGTGGTCATCTCTGGGGGGTTATCGGGGGATCTGCTGGGGGTCCCACCTCATCCACATGGATGGTGATGATTGGTGATGTTAACCCTTGCTGTGTCCTCTCCTCCAGACTATGCTGAAGCTCTTGGTGTCTGGTCAGGGAAGCTCTCGGACCGGCGTCCTCATCCCCATCCCCCAGTACCCGCTGTACTCCGCGGCCCTTGCAGAACTCGGTGCGGTGCAGGTGAATTATTACCTGGATGAGGAAAACTGCTGGGCGCTGAACATCAAGGAGCTGCGGAGGGCGCTAGAGGAGGCGCGGAAACACTGCAACCCCAAGGTCCTGTGCATCATCAACCCGGGCAACCCAACAGGTAACCCACCAAGATGAGGGGCCACACACAGGGTCTCTGGTAGATATGATGAATCCCCTGTAATGGGGGGTCTGGGGTCTGCACCCCATGTCTCTGGTAGATATGATGAATCCCCTGTAATGGGGGGTCTGGGGTCTGCACCCCATGTCTCTGGTAGATATGATGAAGCCCTTGGTAATGGTTGGTCTGGGGTCCGCACCCCATGTCTCTGGTAGATATGATGAAACCCCTGGTAATGGGGGGTCTGGGGTCCGCACCCCATGTCTCTGGTAGATATGATGAAGCCCCTGTAATGGGGGGTCTGGGGTCTGCACCCCATGTCTCTGGTAGATATGATGAAGCCCCTGGTAATGGGGGGTCTGGGGTCCGCACCCCATGTCTCTGGTAGATATGATGAAGCCCCTGGTAATGGGGGGTCTGGGGTCTGCACCCCATGTCTCTGGTAGATATGATGAAGCCCCTGGTAATGGGGGGTCTGGGGTCTGCACCCCATGTCTCGGATAGATATAATGAAGCCCCTGGTAATGGGGGGTCTGGGGTCTGCACCCCATGTCTCTGGTAGATATGATGAAGCCCCTGTAATGGGGGGTCTGGGGTCTGCACCCCATGTCTCTGGTAGATATGATGAAACCCCTGGTAATGGGGGGTCTGGGGTCTGCACCCCATGTCTCTGGTAGATATGATGAAGCCCCTGTAATGGGGGGTCTGGGGTCTGCACCCCATGTCTCTGGTAGATATGATGAAGCCCCTGGTAATGGGGGGTCTGGGGTCCGCACCCCATGTCTCTGGTAGATATGATGAAGCCCCTGGTAATGGGGGGTCTGGGGTCTGCACCCCATGTCTCTGGTAGATATGATGAAGCCCCTGGTAATGGGGGGTCTGGGGTCTGCACCCCATGTCTCGGATAGATATAATGAAGCCCCTGGTAATGGGGGGTCTGGGGTCTGCACCCCATGTCTCTGGTAGATATGATGAAGCCCCTGTAATGGGGGGTCTGGGGTCTGCACCCCATGTCTCTGGTAGATATGATGAAACCCCTGGTAATGGGGGGTCTGGGGTCTGCTCCCCATGTCTCTGGTAGATATGATGAAGCCCCTGGTAATGGGGGGTCTGGGGTCTGCACCCCATGTCTCTGGTATATATGATGAAGCCCCTGTAATGGGGGGTCTGGGGTCTGCACCCCACGTCTCTGGTAGATATGATGAAACCCCTGGTAATGGGGGGTCTGGGGTCTGCACCCCACGTCTCTGGTAGATATGATGAAACCCCTGGTAATGGGGGGTCTGGGGTCTGCACCCCATGTCTCTGGTAGATATGATGAAGCCCCTGGTAATGGGGGGTCTGGGGTCTGCACCCCATGTCTCTGGTAGATATGATGAATCCCCTGGTAATGGGGGGTCTGGGGTCTGCACCCCATGTCTCTGGTAGATATGATGAAGCCCCTGTAATGGGGGGGGGGTATGCACCCCATGTCTCTGGTAGATATGATGAAGCCCCTGGTAATGGGGGGTCTGGGGTCTGCACCCCATGTCTCTGGTAGATATGATGAAGCCCCTGTGATGGATGGTCTGGGGTCTGCTCCCCATGTCTCTGGTAGATATGATGAAGCCCCTGTAATGGGGGGGGGGTATGCACCCCATGTCTCTGGTAGATATGATGAAGCCCCTGGTAATGGGGGGTCTGGGGTCTGCACCCCATGTCTCTGGTAGATATGATGAAGCCCCTGTGATGGATGGTCTGGGGTCTGCTCCCCATGTCTCTGGTATATATGATGAAGCCCCTGGTAATGGGGGGTCTGGGGTCTGCACCCCATGTCTCTGGTATATATGATGAAGCCCTTGGTAATGGATGGTCTGGGGTCTGCTCCCCATATCTCTGGTAGACGTCAGACATGACAGAGTTCCTTCCCTTGCCCCTCAGGTCAGGTGCAGAGTAGGAAGTGCATTGAGGACGTGATCCGCTTCGCTGCTGAAGAGAACCTCTTTCTGATGGCTGATGAGGTCAGTAGTCCCGTGCCCCCCCCCCCCCACAAACTGCAGAAGACTTGTTCTATGCCCCCATCTTGCCCATTTTTGCCCCTTGTATTGTGGCTCTCGCTGACACCGCTCCTCTACAGGTCTATCAGGACAATGTCTACGCCAAAGGCTGCGCCTTCCATTCCTTCAAGAAGGTTCTCTTTGAGATGGGCCCCAAGTACTCCGATGTGGTGGAATTGGCTTCATTTCACTCCACCTCCAAGGGGTTCATGGGCGAGTGAGTATTGTCCAGGCCGTACAGATCTGCTGGGAGTCCATTCGGTGGAGGTCCCCAATAAAGAGCTTATGTTTTCCCCAGGTGCGGTTTCCGGGGTGGCTACATGGAGGTGGTCAATATGGACCCAGCTGTGAAGCAGCAGTTGACCAAGCTGGTGTCTGTGCGCCTGTGCCCTCCTGTTCCAGGGCAGGCACTTCTGGATGTGGTCGTGAACCCTCCTCAACCTGGAGAGCCGTCCTACAAGCAGTTTATGGCGGTAAGACCATTGGAAGTGCTCGGTGTGTAGAGCGCTAGACGAGTGGCGGTGGTATAACGATGAGTGACCGTGCGCGCCATCAATCCAAATCATTCTTAATTTCCAGGAAAAACAAACGGTGCTTGGCAATCTGGCCGAGAAGGCGCGGCTCACTGAGGAAATCCTAAATCAAGCCCCCGGGATCCAGTGTAATCCTGTCCAGGGAGCAATGTATTCCTTTCCAAGGATCGAGATTCCAGAGCGAGCGGTCAAACTGGCCCAGGTAATGTCCAGAGGAGACAGGAGTCAAGAGACCACCCCACGTAATGTCCTCTTGGATTGTAACATGGTCTCATCACATGATGGAGTCCAGGAGTCAATTCTATGCTCTGATAGGGGACTGGGATGAGACCTATGTGACTCCAGCTTCATGGAGATGTCCTCCTTCTTGGTGGTGGAGTCCAGATCTTTGTGTTCCAGATGTTTCACACTTCTCGTCCTCTTCTTCTCAGGCTGAAGGTCAGGCCCCGGACATGTTCTTCTGTATGAAGTTATTGGAAGAGACTGGTATCTGTGTTGTACCAGGAAGCGGGTTTGGCCAACGAGAAGGAACCCACCACTTCAGGTAGGCCAGAACCTTGTACCAGTAGCCGTCGCTTGCCTCGTGCTCTTCTTCTCCTCTTGCTTTGAGGACAATCCTCACTTCTTCTTGTCTCCTCAGGATGACCATCCTCCCACCCACTGACAAGCTGAAGAGTCTCTTGGAGCGGCTGAAGGATTTCCATCAGAAGTTTGTCCAGGAGTATTCCTAGATGACGGCGCAGTCCCCTCCACTCTAGAGCCGCCATGTTGGAATGGACTATGATGAGGACTTACAGAGGAAGCCGTAGATGGAGTCTTAATTCTTGTAGATCTTGTCTCTGCACCTTGTCACTTGTCAGTATTACACGTGCCAAATCCGTCCGGGTGAGCGCGGCTGCCCGGACCACCCCAGCACTTTTATCTCATCCCTCTTAGGTTTTGGTCCCTGGAACTTCCCCACATTTTGGTTTTGGAGAAGTTCATCATATTTTATAGATCTTTTAACCATTTTAGCATATCCCGGTCATGGGCCCCCAGCTGATGATACCCTGCCGATAGCGCCCCCTACTCCATGTGACATCTCGCTATTCGCCTTAATTCACACGGTTAACTTGTGCCTATGAAATGCTTCACGTGAGGAGATGTCAAGGAGCCCTTGTATCTTCATGCCTGGTCTTCTCCAGAAGCGTTGTGCCCCCAATATCTGCCATCTAGTGCCGAACCTGCAGAGCCTTGATTAGACAAAGGGCTCCACCCCCTTCTGTGGCCCCTCCCCCACAATTTCCCTGCACAATATACAGAAATCACTGGATGACGCTGCTATGCAAAACGAATGAACCTGATGGTCCTCCTGCGGCCAGTGTCGGCGCCCTATTAGTCCTGGGAGGTGGCAGAGGGTTTATTTTGGGGTGATGGGTGCGCCCCCTGCTGGTAATTTTTTATACAATGATTTGCTGCTGATGTGGACAAGGGCTAAAAATGTGTGACTGTCTGAGATCAACCAATAAAGACGAAGCAACCGATGTCTGGCATTCTCGTTGGTCACTTCTGGATCTCATGAGATCCCAAAATATTCTTCAAAATGCACAGACACCGTGTCTGGACCCCATACCCTAGAAAAGGAGGCCATGCTAAACAACAAGAGGTCATTACCGCCACGGACCGCTGCTATGTTATGTGTAGGTCCAGACTGACGGGTCGGGGAGCGAGGGCAGGGGTCGCATGGGGCTGTGCTCACGTTCAACACAATGCAGATTTACCCACTGTATAGTGTGAACATGAGGCTATGAAGCCCCTGCCTGCATGACAATGACGTGTCCAGGACCGAACTGCAGCCCTGACCCCCAACATACCCCCATAACACATCTCATGTGAACAAAGGAAATGAAAGTTGCCATATTTATCCTTTAGGGTTGGGATGTGACTTCTCCTCCTGGCCAGCCGTCGGGGTGTCTGCGGTGCCAGGAGGTGGGTTGGAGGGTTGTCTCATTTTACATTAGAAGTTCCCCCTGTGACATCCCAATATCCCGCAGTGTGTGTAATCTCATTCACCAAAGAACCCCAGTGAGGTGTTGTCTGATGAGATACTGGAGATCACCACAAGATGGCGGAAAAGAGCTACAAAAAGCATCTGAAAGGCTACTTTTGGGTAGTGTGCCTCTTGGGGGGAGATGACTGGGGGTTACTTATCATCTGCCCCTTTTTTAGCCCTATTTTTTTCAGCTGGTTATGATATCGGCTCCTTTCTACGTGTTGTGCACATTAGTTAGTCTCCCCCCACGTGTCCTTTGCCCCTTTATAACGCAGTCGGTTCTCAGCGTGTCCTGGGGGTATTTTAGTCTCTTTTTTGCGCCTTTTCGAAAAGCTGCAAATCATAAAAATGGCGTGAAAAGGATTTCCGTATAGGCCACGCGCCCGGCAGAACACATAAGAGGTGAGACGTGGAAAGAGGGCGCAAATGCTTCATAAACGAAACCCAAGGCAGAAAAAGACCACAAAGGGCGCAATAATAAAAGTAGCTGAATACATGGGCCCGACTACTAGGGACGGGCCTACAACAATGGAAGACCCTGAGAGGAGCAGCAGACAATCTACTGCTACTCCTATATACCATACACAGCCTGTATATACCTCCATGTCCTGCCGTATCCCATCTTGTATCCAGACTACAGGTATAACATCTGTGGTAAATGTACTGCTATATACCATACACAGCCTGTATATACCTCCATGATCTGCCGTATCTCATCTTGTATCCAGACTACAGGTGTAACATCTGTGGTAAATGTACTGCTATATACCATACAGAGCCTGTATATACCTCCATGTCCTGCTGTATCTCATCTTGTATCCAGACTACAGGTGTAACATCTGTGGTAAATGTACTGCTATATACCATACAGAGCCTGTATATACCTCCATGTCCTGCCGTATCTCATCTTGTATCCAGACTACAGGTGTAACATCTGTGGTAAATGTACTGCTATATACCATACAGAGCCTGTATATCCCTCCATGTCCTGCCGTATCTCATCTTGTATCCAGACTACCGGTGTAACATCTGTGGTAAATGTACTGCTATATACCATACACCGCCTGTATATACCTCCATGTCCTGCCGTATCTCATCTTGTATCCAGACTACAGGTGTAACATCTGTGGTAAATGTACTGCTATATACCATACACAGCCTGTATATACCTCCATGTCCTGCCGTATCTCATCTTGTATCCAGACTACAGGTGTAACATCTGTGGTAAATATACTGCTATATACCATACACAGCCTGTATATACCTCCATGTCCTGCCGTATCTCATCTTGTATCCAGACTACAGGTGTAACATCTGTGGTAAATGTACTGCTATATACCATACAGACCTGTATATACCTCCATGTCCTGCCGTATCTCATCTTGTATCTAGACTACAGGTGTAACATCTGTGGTAAATGTACTGCTATATACCATACACAGCCTGTATATACCTCCATGTCCTGCCGTATCTCATCTTGTATACAGACTACAGGTGTAACATCTGTGGTAAATGTACTGCTATATACCATACAGACCTGTATATACCTCCATGTCCTGCCGTATCTCATCTTGTACCCAGACTACAGGTGTAACATCTGTGGTAAATGTACTGCTATATACCATACAGACCTGTATATACCTCCATGTCCTGCCGTATCTCATCTTGTATCCAGACTACAGGTGTAACATCTGTGGTAAATGTACTGCTATATACCATACAGACCTGTATATACCTCCATGTCCTGCCGTATCTCATCTTGTATCCAGACTACAGGTGTAACATCTGTGGTAAATGTACTGCTATATACCATACACAGCCTGTATATACCTCCATGTCCTGCCGTATCTCATCTTGTATCCAGACTACAGGTGTAACATCTGTGGTAAATATACTGCTATATACCATACACAGCCTGTATATCCCTCCATGTCCTGCCGTATCTCATCTTGTATCCAGACTACCGGTGTAACATCTGTGGTAAATGTACTGCTATATACCATACACCGCCTGTATATACCTCCATGTCCTGCCGTATCTCATCTTGTATCCAGACTACAGGTGTAACATCTGTGGTAAATGTACTGCTATATACCATACAGACCTGTATATACCGCCATGTCCTGCCGTATCTCATCTTGTATCCAGACTACAGGTGTAACATCTGTGGTAAATGTACTCCTATATACCATACACAGCCTGTATATACCTCCATGTCCTGCTGTATCTCATCTTGTATCCAGACTACAGGTGTAACATCTGTGGTAAATGTACTGCTATATACCATACACAGCCTGTATATACCTCCATGTCCTCCCGTATCTCATCTTGTATCCAGACTACAGGTGTAACATCTGTGGTAAATGTACTGCTATATACCATACACAGCCTGTATATACCTCCATGTCCTGCCGTATCTCATCTTGTATCCAGACTACAGGTGTAACATCTGTGGTAAATGTACTGCTATATACCATACAGAGCCTGTATATACCTCCATGTCCTGCCGTATCTCATCTTGTATCCAGACTACAGGTGTAACATCTGTGGTAAATGTACTGCTATATACCATACACAGCCTGTATATCCCTCCATGTCCTGCCGTATCTCATCTTGTATCCAGACTACCGGTGTAACATCTGTGGTAAATGTACTGCTATATACCATACACCGCCTGTATATACCTCCATGTCCTGCCGTATCTCATCTTGTATCCAGACTACAGGTGTAACATCTGTGGTAAATGTACTGCTATATACCATACACAGCCTGTATATACCTCCATGTCCTGCCGTATCTCATCTTGTATCCAGACTACAGGTGTAACATCTGTGGTAAATATACTGCTATATACCATACACAGCCTGTATATACCTCCATGTCCTGCCGTATCTCATCTTGTATCCAGACTACAGGTGTAACATCTGTGGTAAATGTACTGCTATATACCATACAGACCTGTATATACCGCCATGTCCTGCCGTATCTCATCTTGTATCCAGACTACAGGTGTAACATCTGTGGTAAATGTACTGCTATATACCATACACAGCCTGTATATCCCTCCATGTCCTGCCGTATCTCATCTTGTATCCAGACTACCGGTGTAACATCTGTGGTAAATGTACTGCTATATACCATACACCGCCTGTATATACCTCCATGTCCTGCCGTATCTCATCTTGTATCCAGACTACAGGTGTAACATCTGTGGTAAATGTACTGCTATATACCATACAGACCTGTATATACCGCCATGTCCTGCCGTATCTCATCTTGTATCCAGACTACAGGTGTAACATCTGCGGTAAATGTACTGCTATATACCATACACAGCCTGTATATACCTCCATGTCCTGCCGTATCTCATCTTGTATCCAGACTACAGGTATAACATCTGCGGTAAATGTACTGCTATATACCATACACCGCCTGTATATACCTCCATGTCCTGCCGTATCTCATCTTGTATCCAGACTACAGGTGTAACATCTGTGGTAAATGTACTGCTATATACCATACACAGCCTGTATATACCTCCATGTCCTGCCGTATCTCATCTTGTATCCAGACTACAGGTATAACATCTGCGGTAAATGTACTGCTATATACCATACACCGCCTGTATATACCTCCATGTCCTGCCGTATCTCATCTTGTATCCAGACTACAGGTGTAACATCTGTGGTAAATGTACTGCTATATACCATACACAGCCTGTATATACCTCCATGTCCTGCCGTATCTCATCTTGTATCCAGACTACAGGTGTAACATCTGCGGTAAATGTACTGCTATATACCATACAGAGCCTGTATATCCCTCCATGTCCTGCCGTATCTCATCTTGTATCCAGACTACAGGTGTAACATCTGTGGTAAATGTACTGCTATATACCATACACCGCCTGTATATACCTCCATGTCCTGCCGTATCTCATCTTGTATCCAGACTACAGGTGTAACATCTGTGGTAAATGTACTGCTATATACCATACAGAGCCTGTATATACCTCCATGTCCTGCTGTATCTCATCTTGTATCCAGGCTACAGGTGTAACATCTGTGGTAAATGTACTGCTATATACCATACAGAGCCTGTATATACCTCCATGTCCTGCCGTATCTCATCTTGTATCCAGGCTACAGGTGTAACATCTGTGGTAAATGTACTGCTATATACCCTACACAGCCTGTATATACCTCCATGTCCTGCCGTATCTCATCTTGTATCCAGGCTACAGGTGTAACATCTGTGGTAAATGTACTGCTATATACCATACACAGCCTGTATATACCTCCATGTCCTGCCGTATCTCATCTTGTATCCAGACTACAGGTGTAACATCTGCGGTAAATGTACTGCTATATACCATACAGAGCCTGTATATACCTCCATGTCCTGCCGTATCTCATCTTGTATCCAGACTACAGGTGTAACATCTGTGGTAAATGTACTGCTATATACCATACACAGCCTGTATATACCTCCATGTCCTGCCGTATCTCATCTTGTATACAGACTACAGGTGTAACATCTGCGGTAAATGTACTGCTATATACCATACACCGCCTGTATATACCTCCATGTCCTGCCGTATCTCATCTTGTATCCAGACTACAGGTGTAACATCTGCGGTAAATGTACTGCTATATACCATACAGAGCCTGTATATACCTCCATGTCCTGCTGTATCTCATCTTGTATCCAGACTACAGGTGTAACATATGTGGTAAATGTACTGCTATATACCATACACCGCCTGTATATACCTCCATGTCCTGCCGTATCTCATCTTGTATCCAGACTACAGGTGTAACATCTGTGGTAAATGTACTGCTATATACCATACAGACCTGTATATACCTCCATGTCCTGCTGTATCTCATCTTGTATCCAGACTACAGGTGTAACATCTGTGGTAAATGTACTGCTATATACCATACACAGCCTGTATATACCTCCATGTCCTGCCGTATCTCATCTTGTATCCAGGCTACAGGTGTAACATCTGTGGTAAATGTACTGCTATATACCATACACAGCCTGTATATACCTCCATGTCCTGCTGTATCTCATCTTGTATCCAGACTACAGGTGTAACATCTGTGGTAAATGTACTGCTATATACCATACAGAGCCTGTATATACCTCCATGTCCTGCCGTATCTCATCTTGTATCCAGGCTACAGGTGTAACATCTGTGGTAAATGTACTGCTATATACCCTACACAGCCTGTATATACCTCCATGTCCTGCCGTATCTCATCTTGTATACAGACTACAGGTGTAACATCTGTGGTAAATGTACTGCTATATACCATACAGACCTGTATATACCTCCATGTCCTGCTGTATCTCATCTTGTATCCAGGCTACAGGTGTAACATCTGTGGTAAATGTACTGCTATATACCATACACAGCCTGTATATACCTCCATGTCCTGCTGTATCTCATCTTGTATCCAGACTACAGGTGTAACATCTGTGGTAAATGTACTGCGATATACCATACAGAGCCTGTATATACCTCCATGTCCTGCCGTATCTCATCTTGTATCCAGGCTACAGGTGTAACATCTGTGGTAAATGTACTGCTATATACCCTACACAGCCTGTATATACCTCCATGTCCTGCCGTATCTCATCTTGTATCCAGACTACAGGTGTAACATCTGTGGTAAATGTACTGCTATATACCATACACAGCCTGTATATACCTCCATGTCCTGCCGTATCTCATCTTGTACCCAGACTACAGGTGTAACATCTGTGGTAAATGTACTGCTATATACCATACAGAGCCTGTATATCCCTCCATGTCCTGCCGTATCTCATCTTGTATCCAGACTACAGGTGTAACATCTGTGGTAAATGTACTGCTATATACCATACACCGCCTGTATATCCCTCCATGTCCTGCCGTATTTCATCTTGTATCCAGACTACAGGTGTAACATCTGTGGTAAATGTACTGCTATATACCATACACCGCCTGTATATCCCTCCATGTCTTGCCGTATCTCATCTTGTATCCAGACTACAGGTGTAACATCTGCGGTAAATGTACTGCTATATACCATACACAGCCTGTATATACCTCCATGTCCTGCCGTATCTCATCTTGTATACAGACTACAGGTGTAACATCTGCGGTAAATGTACTGCTATATACCATACACCGCCTGTATATACCTCCATGTCCTGCTGTATCTCATCTTGTATCCAGACTACAGGTGTAACATCTGTGGTAAATGTACTGCTATATACCATACAGAGCCTGTATATACCTCCATGTCCTGCCGTATCTCATCTTGTATACAGACTACAGGTGTAACATCTGTGGTAAATGTACTGCTATATACCCTACACAGCCTGTATATACCTACATGTCCTGCTGTATCTCATCTTGTATCCAGGCTACAGGTGTAACATCTGTGGTAAATGTACTGCTATATACCATACACAGCCTGTATATACCTCCATGTCCTGCCGTATCTCATCTTGTATCCAGACTACAGGTGTAACATCTGCGGTAAATGTACTGCTATATACCATACAGAGCCTGTATATACCTCCATGTCCTGCCGTATCTCATCTTGTATCTAGACTACAGGTGTAACATCTGTGGTAAATGCACTGCTATATACCATACAGAGCCTGTATATACCTCCATGTCCTGCCGTATCTCATCTTGTATCCAGACTACAGGTGTAACATCTGTGGTAAATGTACTGCTATATACCATACACCGCCTGTATATACCTCCATGTCCTGCCGTATCTCATCTTGTATCCAGACTACAGGTGTAACATCTGTGGTAAATGTACTGCTATATACCATACACAGCCTGTATATACCTCCATGTCCTGCCGTATCTCATCTTGTATCCAGACTACAGGTGTAACATCTGTGGTAAATGTACTGCTATATACCATACACCGCCTGTATATCCCTCCATGTCCTGCCGTATCTCATCTTGTATCCAGACTACAGGTGTAACATCTGTGGTAAATGTACTGCTATATACCATACAGAGCCTGTATATACCTCCATGTCCTGCCGTATCTCATCTTGTATCTAGACTACAGGTGTAACATCTGTGGTAAATGTACTGCTATATACCATACAGAGCCTGTATATACCTCCATGTCCTGCCGTATCTCATCTTGTATCTAGACTACAGGTGTAACATCTGTGGTAAATGTACTGCTATATACCATACAGAGCCTGTATATACCTCCATGTCCTGCCGTATCTCATCTTGTATCCAGACTACAGGTGTAACATCTGCGGTAAATGTACTGCTATATACCATACACCGCCTGTATATCCCTCCATGTCCTGCCGTATCTCATCTTGTATCCAGACTACAGGTGTAACATCTGCGGTAAATGTACTGCTATATACCATACACAGCCTGTATATACCTCCATGTCCTGCCGTATCTCATCTTGTATACAGACTACAGGTGTAACATCTGCGGTAAATGTACTGCTATATACCATACACCGCCTGTATATACCTCCATGTCCTGCCGTATCTCATCTTGTATACAGACTACAGGTGTAACATCTGTGGTAAATGTACTGCTATATACCATACACCGCCTGTATATCCCTCCATGTCCTGCCGTATCTCATCTTGTATCCAGACTACAGGTGTAACATCTGTGGTAAATGTACTGCTATATACCATACACAGCCTGTATATACCTCCATGTCCTGCCGTATCTCATCTTGTATCCAGACTACAGGTGTAACATTGGTGGTAAATGTACTGCTATATACCATACACAGCCTGTATATACCTCCATGTCCTGCCGTATCTCATCTTGTACCCAGACTACAGGTGTAACATCTGTGGTAAATGTACTGCTATATACCATACACCGCCTGTATATCCCTCCATGTCCTGCCGTATCTCATCTTGTATCCAGACTACAGGTGTAACATCTGTGGTAAATGTACTGCTATATACCATACAGAGCCTGTATATACCTCCATGTCCTGCCGTATCTCATCTTGTATCCAGACTACAGGTGTAACATCTGTGGTAAATGTACTGCCATATACCATACACCGCCTGTATATACCTCCATGTCCTGCCGTATCTCATCTTGTATCCAGACTACAGGTGTAACATATGTGGTAAATGTACTGCTATATACCGTACACAGCCTGTATATACCTCCATGTCCTGCCGTATCTCATCTTGTATCCAGACTACAGGTGTAACATATGTGGTAAATGTACTGCTATATACCATACACCGCCTGTATATACCTCCATGTCCTGCCGTATCTCATCTTGTATCCAGACTACAGGTGTAACATCTGTGGTAAATGTACTGCTATATACCATACACCGCCTGTATATACCTCCATGTCCTGCTGTATCTCATCTTGTATACAGACTGCAGCCATATACATTATCACGTCACACTGAGGAGATTCACCAGGACATGAGAGAAATCCTCGGACCCGCCATTATCCATAGTCTGTGCTGTCACCTGTTCTCATACGCGGTGCGGCGACGCCTTGGCCTGTAGGGGGCGCCTGTTCCTGATTGGTATAATCGGCACCTCCTGGTTTTCTGGGTGACTTGCCCCCTCATGTGGTGGATGTTGGTACTGCAGGGCTTACTATATACCCTGGCACTGTGAGGGCAGTATATATAGAAATGTATATTCACACACGTCAGATTTGTTATAGATATTTTTGTGACTGTTCCACTCAAAAGAACGGAGAAGAAATCAGTCAGATCCATCACATGTATGGAAGAGGATTGAAATCTGCTGCATGTGAATAAACCCAAAACTCATCTGGCACTGCAGTCACACACTGGGGCCGGCACAGCAGGACAGATTCTGTCTCTTGCATTGATTTTACCTTTGAATTTTAATGAACAGTAGGGATCCAGCCTGACTATAGATCTGCTCTGGTTATAGATCTGCTCTGACTATAGATCTACTCTGCTTATAGATCTGCTCTGACTATAGATCTGCTCTGGTTATAGATCTGCTCTGACTATAGATCTACTCTGCTTATAGATCGGCTCTGACTATAGATCTGCTCTGCTTATAGATCTGCTCTGACTATAGATTTACTCTGGTTATAGATCTACTGTGGTTATAGATCTGCTCTGACTATAGATCTGCTCTGACTATAGATCTGCTCTAGTTATAGATGTGCTCTGACTATAGATCTGCTTTGTCTATAGATCTGCTCTGGTTATAGATCTGCTCTGACTATAGATCTACTCTGGTTATAGATCTGCTCTGACTATAGATCTGCTCTGGTTATAGATCTGCTCTGATTATAGATCTGTTCTGGTTATAGATCTGCTCTGACTATAGATCTGCTCTGGTTATAGATCTGCTCTGTTTATAGATCTGCTCTGATTATAGATCCGTTCGAGTTATAGATCTGCTCTGGTTATAGATCTGCTCTGACTATAGATCTGCTCTGGTTATAGATCTGCTTTGACTATAGATCTGCTCTGACTATAGATCTGCTCTGGTAATAGATCTGCTCTGGTTATAGATCTGCTCTGACTATAGATCTGCTCTGGTTATAGATCTGCTCTGACTATAGATCTGCTCTGGTTATAGATCTGCTCTGACTATAGATCTGCTCTGGTTATAGATCTGCTCTGATTATAGATCTGTTCTGGTTATAGATCTGCTCTGGTTATAGATCTGCTGTGACTATAGATCTACTCTGGTTATAGATCTGCTCTAATTATAGATCCATTCTGGTTATAGATCTGTTCTGGTTATAGATCTGCTCTGACTATAGATTTGCTCTGACTATAGATCTCCTCTGGTTTTAGATCTGCTTTGACTATAGATCTGCTTTGACTATAGATCTGCTCTGACTATATATCTGCTCTGGTTATACATCTGCTCTGACTATAGATCCACTCTGACTATAGATCTACTCTGACTATAGATCTGCTCTGACTATGGATATGCTCTGGTTATAGATCTGCTCTGACTATGGATCTTCTCTGGTTATAGATCTGCTCTGACTATGGATATGCTCTGACTATAGATCTGCTCTTCTTATGGATCTGCTCTGACTATAGATCTGCTCTGACTATAGATCTGCTCTGGTTATAGATCTGCTGTGACTATAGATCTGCTCTGGTTATAGATCTGCTCTGGTTACAGATCTGCTGTGACTATAGATCTGCTCTGGTTATAGATCTGCTCTGATTATAGATCCATTTTGGTTATAGATCTGTTCTGGTTATAGATCTGCTCTGACTATAAATCTGTTCTGGTTATAGATTCGCTCTGACTATAGATCTGCTCTGGTTAAAGATCCACTCTGACTATAGATCCGCTCTGGTTATAGATCTGCTTGCTCTGGTTAAAGATCCGCTCCGACTATAAATCCGCTTTGGGTATAGATCTGCTCTGACTATAGATCTACTCTGGTTATAGATCCGCTCTGGTTATGGATCTGCTGTGATTATAGATCTGTTCTGGTTATAGATCTGCTCTGACTATAGATCCGCTCTGACTATAGATCCTCTGTGACTATACCTCCTCTCTGACTATACATCCTCTCTGACTATAGATCCACTCTGACAATAGATCCGCTCTGACTATAGATCCGCTCTGACTATAGATCCGCTCTGACTATAGATCCTCTCTGACTATAGATCCGCTGACTATAGATCCGCTCTGACTATAGATCCGGTCTGACTATAGCTCTGCTCTGGTTATAGATCTTCTCTGGTTATGGATCTGCTCTGACTATAGATCTGCTCTGGTTATTGATCTGCTCTGACTATAGATCTGCCTTCACTATAGATCCACTGTGACTATAGATCCGCTATAACTATAGATCTGCTCTGACTATAGATCCGCTCTGACTTTACATCTGCTCTGACTATAGATCTGCTCTGACTATGAATCTTCTCTGACTATAGATCCGCTCTGACTATAGATCCGCTCTGACTATAGATCTGCTCTGACTATAGATCCGCTCTAACCATAGCTTTTCCTTGAACATGGATCCCCTGTTGTTATCCCCATATTCTCCTATGTTCTGGCTGCCTATTTCTATTCTGTATGGTGGCTTTCTTATTATCATGTCACCTCCCCCCCCCCATATATTACATCATTACTTCTTATATGGGGGGATTTTTGTATTTTTTGTTGTTACTTTACATGTTACATGTGTGACAAGGAAACATAAATGACATCAGACGTGTTTATTGAAGGGTCACTCTGCCCCGGACTCCATTATCTACAGAGGCTTCATGGTGGCTCCAAATCTGGATGGTGGGAGGTCTGGTGTCATCTAGGAGTGCAGGCGAGGACGATGGTGTGTGTGACCGGAGGGAAGGTCGTCAGATCACCAACCCTCAGGAATACTCCGTCATAAACCGTGTGTGGAATTGTGTGATCTTCTGGAGGATGGATCTCAGCTCATCGATGGGATGGAGAAGAGTGATCCTACAAGACAAGATGGAGAAGAGTGATCCTACAAGACTGAGAAGAGTGATCCTACAAGACAAGATGGAGAAGAGTGATCCTACAAGACAAGATGGAAAAGAGTGATCCTACAAGACAAGATAGAGAAGAGTGATCCTACAAGACTGAGAAGAGTGATCCTACAAGACAAGATGGAGAAGAGTGATCCTACAAGACAAGATGGAAAAGAGTGATCCTACAAGACAAGATAGAGAAGAGTGATCCTACAAGACTGAGAAGAGTGATCCTACAAGACAAGATGGAAAAGAGTGATCCTACAAGACAAGATAGAGAAGAGTGATCCTACAAGACAAGATAGAGAAGAGTGATCCTACAAAACGGAGAAGAGTGATCCTACAAGACGGAGAAGAGTGATCCTACAAGACAAGATGGAGAAGAGTGATCCTACAAGACAAGATGGAGAAGAGTGATCCTACAAGACAAGATGGAGAAGAGTGATCCTACAAGACAAGATAGAGAAGAGTGATCCTACAAGACAAGATAGAGAAGAGTGATCCTACAAGACAAGATGGAGAAGAGTGATCCTACAAGACAAGATAGAGAAGAGTGATCCTACAAGACAAGATAGAGAAGAGTGATCCTACAAAACGGAGAAGAGTGATCCTACAAGACGGAGAAGAGTGATCCTACAAGACAAGATGGAGAAGAGTGATCCTACAAGACAAGATGGAGAAGAGTGATCCTACAAGACAAGATAGAGAAGAGTGATCCTACAAGACGGAGAAGAGTGATCCTACAAGACAAGATGGAGAAGAGTGATCCTACAAGACAAGATGGAGAAGAGTGATCCTACAAGACAAGATGGAGAAGAGTGATCCTACAAGACAAGATGGAGAAGAGTGATCCTACAAGACAAGATGGAGAAGAGTGATCCTACAAGACAAGATAGAGAAGAGTGATCCTACAAGACAAGATAGAGAAGAGTGATCCTACAAAACGGAGAAGAGTGATCCTACAAGACGGAGAAGAGTGATCCTACAAGACAAGATGGAGAAGAGTGATCCTACAAGACAAGATAGAGAAGAGGGATCCTACAAGACAAGATACAGAAGAGTGATCCTACAAGACGGAGAAGAGTGATCCTACAAGACAAGATGGAGAACAGTGATCCTACAAGACAAGATGGAGAAGAGTGATCCTACAAGACAAGATGGAGAAGAGGGATCCTACAAGACAAGATGGAGAAGAGTGATCCTACAAGACAAGATGGAGAAGAGTAATCCTACAAGACAAGATAGATAAGAGGGATCCTACAAGACAAGATGGAGAAGAGTGATCCTACAAGACAAGATGGAGAAGAGTGATCCTACAAGACAAGATGGAGAAGAGTGATCCTACAAGACAAGATGGAGAAGAGGGATCCTACAAGACAAGATGGAGAAGAGTGATCCTACAAGACAAGATGGAGAAGAGTGATCCTACAAGACGGAGAAGAGTGATCCTACAAGACAAGATAGAGAAGAGGGATCCTACAAGACAAGATGGAGAAGAGTGATCCTACAAGATGGAGAAGAGTGATACTACAAGATGGAGAAGAGGGATCCTACAAGACAAGATAGAGAAGAGGGATCCTACAAGACAAGATGGAGAAGAGGGATCCTACAAGACAAGATGGAGAAGAGTGATCCTACAAGATGGAGAAGAGTGATCCTACAAGATGGAGAAGAGTGATCCTACAAGACAAGATGGAGAAGAGTGATCCTACAAGACAAGATAGAGAAGAGTGATCCTACAAGACAAGATAGAGAAGAGGGATCCTACAAGACAAGATAGAGAAGAGTGATCCTACAAGACAAGATGGAGAAGAGTGATCCTACAAGACAAGATGGAGAAGAGTGATCCTACAAGACAAGATGGAGAAGAGTGATCCTACAAGATGGAGAAGAGTGATCCTACAAGATGGAGAAGAGTGATCCTACAAGACAAGATGGAGAAGAGTGATCCTACAAGACAAGATAGAGAAGAGGGATCCTACAAGACAAGATAGAGAAGAGGGATCCTACAAGACAAGATGGAGAAGAGTGATCCTACAAAACGGAGAAGAGTGATCCTACAAGACGGAGAAGAGTGATCCTACAAGACAAGAAGGAGAGCAATGACATCAAACTGTTCCGCCAACCTACTGATCATTAAAGGTTCTTAATACCCCTGGGGCACTCCGTAGTGATTATAGGGGCACTCTCGGGCTGGCAGTCTCTATGGGGCACTCCATATTGATTATAGGGGCACTCTCGGGCTGGCAGTCTCTATGGGGCACTCCATACTGATTATAGGGGCACTCTCGGGCTGGCAGTCTTTATGGGGCACTCCATATTGATTATAGGGGCACTCTCGGGCTGGCAGTCTCTATGGGGCACTCCATACTGATTATAGGGGCACTCTCGGGCTGGCAGTCTTTATGGGGCACTCCATATTGATTATAGGGGCACTCTCGGGCTGGCAGTCTCTATGGGGCACTCCATACTGATTATAGGGGCACTCTCGGGCTGGCAGTCTCTATGGGGCACTCCATACTGATTATAGGGGCACTCTCGGGCTGGCAGTCTCTATGGGGCACTCCATACTGATTATAGGGGCACTCTCGGGCTGGCAGTCTCTATGGGGCACTCCATACTGATTATAGGGGCACTCTCGGGCTGGCAGTCTCTATGGGACACTCCGTAGTGATTATGGGGGCACTCTGTGATGTTGTTGGTATCTCCCACATTCCTCCATTATTTCCAGCCCAATCGTTTTGCTCACTTGGCACGTGTCCCCCGCAGGGGGCGATAACGACCTACCTGAAGTGATAAGTCCCCACTGCTTGTCCAAAGCTGTTACCAGTGCACAGCACGATGCCCGTGTCCTCCAGCAGAAGATGGCAATAGAAGTCATCAGGCTTCTGACCCCGCTCCTAGAAGAAAGGAGGAAGAAAATAGGATGAAGAGTCCGCCATCTTGTATGACATTAACTAGGGATGGAGTGTCCGCCATCTTGTATAACAGTAACTAGGGATGGAGTGTCCGCCATCTTGTATAACAGTAACTAGGGATGGAGTGTCCGCCATCTTGTATAACAGTAACTAAGGATGGAGTGTCCGCCATCTTGTATAACAGTAACTAAGGATGGAGTGTCCGCCATCTTGTATGACAGTAACTAGGGATGGAGTGTCCGCCATCTTGTATAACAGTAACTAGGGATGGAGTGTCCGCCATCTTGTATAACAGTAACTAGGGATGGAGTGTCCGCCATCTTGTATAACAGTAACTAAGGATGGAGTGTCCGCCATCTTGTATAACAGTAACTAAGGATGGAGTGTCCGCCATCTTGTATGACAGTAACTAGGGATGGAGTGTCCGCCATCTTGTATAACAGTAACTAGGGATGGAGTGTCCGCCATCTTGTATAACAGTAACTAGGGATGGAGTGTCCGCCATCTTGTATGACATTAACTAGGGATGGAGTGTCCGCCATCTTGTATGACATTAACTAGGGATGGAGTGTCCTCCATCTTGTATAACAGTAACTAGGGATGGAGTGTCCGCCATCTTGTATAACAGTAACTAGGGATGGAGTGTCCGCCATCTTGTATAACAGTAACTAGGGATGGAGTGTCCGCCATCTTGTATAACAGTAACTAGGGATGGAGTGTCCGCCATCTTGTATAACAGTAACTAGGGATGGAGTGTCCGCCATCTTGTATAACAGTAACTAGGGATGGAGTGTCCGCCATCTTGTATAACAGTAACTAAGGATGGAGTGTCCGCCATCTTGTATAACAGTAACTAAGGATGGAGTGTCCGCCATCTTGTATGACAGTAACTAGGGATGGAGTGTCCGCCATCTTGTATAACAGTAACTAGGGATGGAGTGTCCGCCATCTTGTATAACAGTAACTAGGGATGGAGTGTCCGCCATCTTGTATAACAGTAACTAGGGATGGAGTGTCCGCCATCTTGTATAACAGTAACTAGGGATGGAGTGTCCGCCATCTTGTATAACAGTAACTAGGGATGGAGTGTCCGCCATCTTGTATGACATTAACTAGGGATGGAGTGTCCGCCATCTTGTATAACAGTAACTAGTGATGGAGTGTCCGCCATCTTGTATAACAGTAACTAGGGATGGAGTGTCCGCCATCTTGTGTGGTACCATAGTGAATAAGACTGGAGTGTCCGCCATCTTGTATAACAGTAACTAGGGATGGAGTGTCCGCCATCTTGTATAACAGTAACTAGGGATGGAGTGTCCGCCATCTTGTATGACATTAACTAGGGATGGAGTGTCCGCCATCTTGTATGACATTAACTAGGGATGGAGTGTCCTCCATCTTGTATAACAGTAACTAGGGATGGAGTGTCCGCCATCTTGTATAACAGTAACTAGGGATGGAGTGTCCGCCATCTTGTATAACAGTAACTAGGGATGGAGTGTCCGCCATCTTGTATAACAGTAACTAAGGATGGAGTGTCCGCCATCTTGTATAACAGTAACTAGGGATGGAGTGTCCGCCATCTTGTATGACATTAACTAGGGATGGAGTGTCCGCCATCTTGTATAACAGTAACTAGGGATGGAGTGTCCGCCATCTTGTATGACATTAACTAGGGATGGAGTGTCCTCCATCTTGTATAACAGTAACTAGGGATGGAGTGTCCGCCATCTTGTATAACAGTAACTAGGGATGGAGTGTCCGCCATCTTGTATAACAGTAACTAGGGATGGAGTGTCCGCCATCTTGTATAACAGTAACTAGGGATGGAGTGTCCGCCATCTTGTATAACAGTAACTAGGGATGGAGTGTCCGCCATCTTGTATAACAGTAACTAGGGATGGAGTGTCCGCCATCTTGTATAACAGTAACTAAGGATGGAGTGTCCGCCATCTTGTATAACAGTAACTAAGGATGGAGTGTCCGCCATCTTGTATGACAGTAACTAGGGATGGAGTGTCCGCCATCTTGTATAACAGTAACTAGGGATGGAGTGTCCGCCATCTTGTATAACAGTAACTAGGGATGGAGTGTCCGCCATCTTGTATAACAGTAACTAGGGATGGAGTGTCCGCCATCTTGTATAACAGTAACTAGGGATGGAGTGTCCGCCATCTTGTATAACAGTAACTAGGGATGGAGTGTCCGCCATCTTGTATGACATTAACTAGGGATGGAGTGTCCGCCATCTTGTATAACAGTAACTAGTGATGGAGTGTCCGCCATCTTGTATAACAGTAACTAGGGATGGAGTGTCCGCCATCTTGTGTGGTACCATAGTGAATAAGACTGGAGTGTCCGCCATCTTGTATAACAGTAACTAGGGATGGAGTGTCCGCCATCTTGTATAACAGTAACTAGGGATGGAGTGTCCGCCATCTTGTATAACAGTAACTAGGGATGGAGTGTCCTCCATCTTGTGTGGTGCCATAGTGAATTAGACTGGAGTGTCCGCCATCTTGTATAACAGTAACTAGGGATGGAGTGTCCGCCATCTTGTATAACAGTAACTAGGGATGGAGTGTCCGCCATCTTGTATAACAGTAACTAAGGATGGAGTGTCCGCCATCTTGTATAACAGTAACTAGGGATGGAGTGTCCGCCATCTTGTATAACAGTAACTAGGGATGGAGTGTCCGCCATCTTGTATAACAGTAACTAGGGATGGAGTGTCCGCCATCTTGTATGACAGTAACTAGGGATGGAGTGTCCACCATCTTGTATAACAGTAACTAGGGATGGAGTGTCCGCCATCTTGTATGACAGTAACTAGGGATGGAGTGTCCGCCATCTTGTATAACAGTAACTAGGGATGGAGTGTCCGCCATCTTGTATAACAGTAACTAGGGATGGAGTGTCCGCCATCTTGTGTGGTACCATAGTGAATAAGACTGGAGTGTCCGCCATCTTGTATAACAGTAACTAGGGATGGAGTGTCCGCCATCTTGTGTGGTACCATAGTGAATAAGACTGGAGTGTCCGCCATCTTGTATAACAGTAACTAGGGATGGAGTGTCCGCCATCTTGTATAACAGTAACTAGGGATGGAGTGTCCGCCATCTTGTATGACAGTAACTAGGGATGGAGTGTCCGCCATCTTGTATAACAGTAACTAGGGAGTGAATAAGACTGGAGTGTCCGCCATCTTGTATGACAGTAACTAGGGATGGAGTGTCCACCATCTTGTATAACAGTAACTAGGGATGGAGTGTCCGCCATCTTGTATGACAGTAACTAGGGATGGAGTGTCCGCCATCTTGTATAACAGTAACTAGGGATGGAGTGTCCGCCATCTTGTATAACAGTAACTAGGGATGGAGTGTCCGCCATCTTGTGTGGTACCATAGTGAATAAGACTGGAGTGTCCGCCATCTTGTATAACAGTAACTAGGGATGGAGTGTCCGCCATCTTGTGTGGTACCATAGTGAATAAGACTGGAGTGTCCGCCATCTTGTATAACAGTAACTAGGGATGGAGTGTCCGCCATCTTGTATAACAGTAACTAGGGATGGAGTGTCCGCCATCTTGTATAACAGTAACTAGGGATGGAGTGTCCGCCATCTTGTATAACAGTAACTAGGGATGGAGTGTCCGCCATCTTGTATAACAGTAACTAGGGATGGAGTGTCCGCCATCTTGTATAACAGTAACTAGGGATGGAGTGTCCGCCATCTTGTATAACAGTAACTAAGGATGGAGTGTCCTCCATCTTGTGTGGTGCCACAGTGAATAGGACTGGAGTGTCCTCCATCTTGTGTGGTGCCACAGTGAATAGGACTGGAGTGTCCGCCATCTTGTGTGATAACATGATGTCCGTGGATACATTATGTCTCGAGTTGTTATCCCGCCCTGATGTAGTGACCATGTCTGATGACCTCTAGTGGACATCACTGTGTTACCTATGTGCACAATATCAGCATTTTCCCCCTATGACCGTGGTGATACCTGTGCCAGTCTGACGGCCCTGTCGGGGATCTGGACCCTTGGGAAGGCGTACAAGGCTCCTTGGATGGGGTTACAGTAGATTCCGGGGGCCTGGTTCAGGATCTCCTTGGTAATCCGGGCCTTCTCTGCCAGATTATAGAGCAACGTCTTCTTCTCCTGAGAATAACATAGAAGAGGACATGTGTAAGGAAAAGGCACCACGACTCTCAGCAACCAATCAGATGGGTTGAATTTCTAATCTGCATTTGGATCCCTGATGGAAGATTCTGATTGGCTGCCATTATTAACAATAGAGTTGCTTACTTGTTATTGGATAGGCAATGTCTTCTATGAGAGTCCTAGGGGAGGGACCACTGTCTTCTGTGAGAGTCTTAGGGGAGGGATCACTGTGTTCTATGAGAGTCTTAGGGGAGGGATCACTGTGTTCTATGAGAGTCCTAGGGGAGGGATCACTGTGTTCTATGAGAGTCCTAGGGGAGGGATCACTGTGTTCTATAGTGTCCTGGGGGAGGGTCACTGTGTTCTATAGTGTCCTAGGGGAGGAGGGTCACTGTGTTCTATAGTGTCCTGGGGAGGAGGGTCACTGTGTTCTATAGTGTCCTGGGGGAGGGTCACTGTGTTCTATAGTGTCCTAGGGAGGAGGGTCACTGTGTTCTATAGTGTCCTAGGGAGGAGGGTAACTGTGTTCTATAGTGTCCTAGGGGAGGAGGGTCACTTTGTTCTATAGTGTCCTGGGGGAGGGTCACTGTGTTCTATAGTGTCCTAGGGGAGGAGGGTCACTGTGTTCTATAGTGTCCTGGGGAGGAGGGTCACTGTGTTCTATAGTGTCCTAGGGGAGGAGGGTCACTTTGTTCTATAGTGTCCTGGGGAGGAGGGTCACTGTGTTCTATAGTGTCCTGGGGTGGAGGGTCACTGTGTTCTATAGTGTCCTGGGGTGGAGGGTCACTGTGTTCTATAGTGTCCTGGGGTGGAGGGTCACTGTGTTCTATAGTGTCCTGGGGAGGAGGGTCACTGTGTTCTATAGTGTCCTGGGGAGGAGGGTAACTGTGTTCTATAGTGTCCTAGGGAGGAGGGTCACTGTGTTCTATAGTGTCCTAGGGAGGAGGGTAACTGTGTTCTATAGTGTCCTGGGGAGGAGGGTCACTGTGTTTTATAGTGTCCTGGGGTGGAGGGTCACTGTGTTCTATAGTGTCCTAGGGAGGAGGGTCACTGTGTTCTATAGTGTCCTAGGGAGGAGGGTAACTGTGTTCTATAGTGTCCTGGGGTGGAGGGTCACTGTGTTCTATAGTGTCCTAGGGGAGGAGGGTCACTGTGTTCTATAGTATCCTGGGGGAGGGTCACTGTGTTCTATAGTGTCCTGGGGAGGAGGGTAACTGTGTTCTATAGTGTCCTGGGGAGGAGGGTCACTGTGTTCTATAGTATCCTGGGGGAGGGTCACTGTGTTCTATAGTGTCCTGGGGAGGAGGGTAACTGTGTTCTATAGTGTCCTTGGGAGGAGGGTCACTGTGTTCTATAGTGTCCTGGGGAGGAGGGTCACTGTGTTCTATAGTGTCCTTGGGAGGAGGGTCACTGTGTTCTATAGTGTCCTAGGGAGGAGGGTAACTGTGTTCTATAGTGTCCTGGGGAGGAGGGTCACTGTGTTCTATAGTGTCCTGGGGTGGAGGGTCACTGTGTTCTATAGTGTCCTAGGGAGGAGGGTCACTGTGTTCTATAGTGTCCTAGGGAGGAGGGTAACTGTGTTCTATAGTGTCCTGGGGTGGAGGGTCACTGTGTTCTATAGTGTCCTAGGGGAGGAGGGTCACTGTGTTCTATAGTATCCTGGGGGAGGGTCACTGTGTTCTATAGTGTCCTGGGGAGGAGGGTAACTGTGTTCTATAGTGTCCTGGGGAGGAGGGTCACTGTGTTCTATAGTATCCTGGGGGAGGGTCACTGTGTTCTATAGTGTCCTGGGGAGGAGGGTAACTGTGTTCTATAGTGTCCTTGGGAGGAGGGTCACTGTGTTCTATAGTGTCCTGGGGAGGAGGGTCACTGTGTTCTATAGTGTCCTGGGGAGGAGGGTCACTGTGTTCTATAGTGTCCTTGGGAGGAGGGTCACTGTGTTCTATAGTGTCCTGGGGGAGGGTCACTGTGTTCTATAGTGTCCTGGGGAGGAGGGTCACTGTGTTGTATGGGGTCCTGGAGGAGGGATCAATGTGTTCTATGGGGTCCTGGGGATGACGCTCTCTGTATCCACTACTACACTCACCATCATGAAGGTCTCATAAGAGGGGTCTCCGGGCTGTGGAGGGTCCAGAATAACGTCCAACATCAGAGCTCCAATGACTGAGGGAACACTGAAGGATTTCAGGATGTACAAGGCCTCAAAAACTTCAGGATCAATATTCACAAACTCAATATATCCCGTCCGGGCCCCGCACCTTATGGAAGAGAGAAGAGAGAGAGACACATATTGTAGATAGATAGATAGATAGATAGATAGGAGATAGATAGGAGATAGATAGGAGATAGATAGACAGATAGATAGATAGATAGGAGATAGATAGGAGATAGATAGACAGATAGATAGATAGATAGATAGATAGATAGATAGATAGGACATAGATAGGAGATAGATAGATAGATAGATAGATAGATAGATAGATAGATAGATAGACAGACAGATAGATAGATAGGAGATAGATAGGAGATAGATAGACAGATAGATAGACAGACAGATAGACAGACAGACAGACAGATAGATAGATAGATAGATAGATAGATAGATAGATAGATAGGAGATAGATAGGAGATAGATAGACAGATAGATAGATAGATAGATAGATAGATAGATAGATAGATAGATAGGACATAGATAGGAGATAGATAGATAGATAGATAGATAGATAGATAGACAGACAGATAGATAGATAGGAGATAGATAGGAGATAGATAGACAGATAGATAGACAGATAGATAGACAGACAGATAGACAGACAGACAGATAGATAGATAGATAGATAGATAGATAGATAGACAGATAGATAGACAGACAGACAGACAGACAGACAGACAGACAGATAGATAGATAGATAGATAGATAGACAGACAGACAGACAGACAGACAGACAGACAGACAGACAGACAGACAGACAGACAGATAGATAGATAGATAGATAGACAGACAGACAGACAGATAGATAGATAGATAGATAGATAGATAGATAGATAGATAGATAGATAGATAGATAGATAGATAGATAGATAGAATGAGTTCTCACTCTCCGGTGATCCCCTTGGAGATGGAGTTGAGTGATACCAGCTGTACTCGCTCTGAGTATTCGGGGCCCATTTCATACAGAACTTTTTTAAAAGAATGGAAAGTAGCGCCGTCTCCGAAGACATTGTCCTGATAAACCTGAGAGGAGGAGACAGATAAGGAATAGAGATGAGCGAACAGTAAAATATTTGATGTTCGTTATTTGTTCTGAATATCATCTTAATATTGATGCCGACACCTCTGCAATGTAACTGGGCCAGCAGGGGGCGCATGTCTGGGGGCATCTAACACCCCAAAGCCCCTCTATTACCCCACTATCACAGCCTAACAACTACACACTATACACACTCACTACAACCGCTATCAAAGTGGGGGGAAATACCTGGAAACCTTCTTTACTCCCCAAATGGAGGGACACAAACCCCAATGTAAGCTCCACAAACATTACTGAGCCCCCCTTTATATCACATTACCCATGACAACCACAGATGGAATAGACAATGGGAAATCCTTCAGTCCCCCCCTGACCTGTCATTGTGGATGTGTGTGATGTGTATATATGTATATGTGTGTGATGTGTATATATGTATATATGTATGTATGTGTGTGTGTGTGATGTGGGGAGACCTTCCAAAATTCACTTTTATGGCCCTTAACATGAGCCTGGCTGAATGTAGTTGCAAACTGCGGCGGCCTGCCTTGTCTCCCCGCCCAATATTCCTGGCAGGAGTGCTGAAACACCACCCTCCTCCTCCTCCTCCTCCTCCTCCTCCTCCTCCTCCTCCTCCGCCGCCGTTGAAGTGACTCCAGCTACTGGTGTGGGGAGACGTCAGCAGGCCGCACTGAAGCTCATCAGCTTGGGGGACAGACAGCACACTGCCTCCGAGGTCAGGGATACCATCCTGGATGAGATGGCAATGTGGTTTTCCCTGCTACACCTGGGGCCAGGCATGTTTGTCTTGTGTGATAACGGCAGGAACCTGGTAGCGGCTCTGGAGCTTGCCAGCCTCCAACACGTTCCATGCCTGGCCCACGTCTAACTTAGTGGTGCAACGTTTTTTGAAAACACACCCCAATGTACACAAGCTACTGGTGAAATTGCGGCGCTTGTGCGCCCACCTTCGCAAGTGTACAGGAGCCGCTGCTAGCCTCCGAAGCCTCCAGCAAAGCCTCCATCTGCCAGAATAGAGTGTGTGAGCAGCGGAGACCTTTGATGGAGTACCATCTCCAAAACCCAAGGGTTCCTCAGAGTCAGCTCCCTCAGCTTCTGCACCATGAGTTTCCATGGGTGGCAGACTTACAGTCCTATGAAAAAGTTTGGGCACCCCTATTAATCTTAATCATTTTTAGTTCTAAATATTTTGGTATTTGCAACAGCCATTTCAGTTTGATATATCTAATAACTGATGGACACAGTAATATTTCAGGATTGAAATGAGGTTTATTGTACTAACAGAAAATGTGCAATATGCATTAAACCAAAATTTGACCGGTGCAAAAGTATGGGCACCTCAACAGAAAAGTGACATTAATATTTAGTAGATCCTCCTTTTGCAAAGATAACAGCCTCTAGTCGCTTCCTGTAGCTTTTAATCAGTTCCTGGATCCTGGATAAAGGTATTTTGGACAAACAATTCAAGTTCAGTTAAGTTTGATGGTCGCCGAGCATGGACAGCCCGCTTCAAATCATCCCACAGATGTTCAATGATATTCAGGTCTGGGGACTGGGATGGCCATTCCAGAACATTGTAATTGTTCCTCTGCATGAATGCCTGAGGATTTGGAGCGGTGTTTTGGATCATTGTCTTGCTGAAATATCCATCCCCGGCGTAACTTCAACTTCGTCACTGATTCTTGAACATTATTCTCAAGAATCTGCTGATACTGAGTGGAATCCATGCGACTCTCAACTTTAACAAGATTCCCGGTGCCGGCATTGGCCACACAGCCCCAAAGCATGATGGAACCTCCACCAAATTTTACAGTGGGTAGCATGTGTTTTTCTTGGAATGCTGTTTCTTTTTGGACGCCATGCATAACGCCTTTTTTTTTATAACCAAACAACTCAATTTTTGTTTCCAAAATGAAGCTGCCTTGTCCAAATGTGCTTTTTCATACCTCAGGCAACTCTATTTGTGGCGTACGTGCAGAAACGGCTTCTTTCTCATCACTCTCCCATACAGCTTCTCCTTGTGCAAAGTGCGCTGTATAGTTGACCGATGCACAGTGACACCATCTGCAGCAAGATGATGCTGCAGCTCTTTGGAGGTGGTCTGTGGATTGTCCTTGACTGTTCTCACCATTCTTCTTCTCTGCCTTTCTGATATTTTTCTTGGCCTGCCACTTCTGGGCTTAACAAGAACTGTCCCTGTGGTCTTCCATTTCCTTACTATGTTCCTCACAGTGGAAACTGACAGGTTAAATCTCTGAGACAACGTTTTGTATCCTTCCCCTGAACAACTATGTTGAACAATCTTTGTTTTCAGATCATTTGAGAGCGGGCTGTCCATGTTCGGCGACCATCAAACTTAACTGAACTTGAATTGTTTTGTAGAAAGAAATGGTCCAAAATCCCTTCATCCAGGATCCAGGAACTGATTAAAAGCTACAGGAAGCGACTAGAGGCTGTTATCTTTGCAAAAGGAGGATCTACTAAATATTAATGTCACTTTTCTGTTCAGGTGCCCATATTTTTGCACCGGTCAAATTTTGGTTTAATGCATATTGCGCATTTTCTGTTAGTACAATAAACCTCATTTCAATCCTGAAATATTACTGTGTCCATCAGTTATTAGATATATCAAACTGAAATGGCTGCTGCAAATACCAAAATATTTAGAACTAAAAATGATTAAGATTAATAGGGGTGCCCAAACTTTTTCATAGGACTGTATGTGAAATCCTTTCCCATCCTTTCCACTGGACACGAAACATTAGCATGCGCTCATCACAACTCCGGATATGGCAGCTGCGTTAAGCGGGGTGCAGGGTACAGTTTTCAGTGTTCTAGTACCAGTGTCCGGTGCTTGGACTGCTCGAGTTATTGGTTGAAATAATGTCACAGAAATCAAAGAAAAATACAAGGGGTAGACCCTTAAAAATGGGATTGAGCTGATATAGCCTGACTGCATTTCTGGGTCTCCCACCTAAGTTTTGGGGTTACACACTGTGAACAACTGTATTGAGCGGACATAACTGGACTGAATTTCGGTGTCTCCCACCTAAGTTTTGGGGGTACACACCGTGGATACCTGGATTGAGTGTACATAGCCTGACCTAATTGCTCTGTATCCTTATTTTGGGGTTACACAGCCTGAAAAGCTGCTTTGCACGTATATAGCAAGAAGTAACTGCAGTGGATTGCTGCTATTTTTCAGGACCCCCCAAAATTCCAGGCTTTTTCCAGCTCTATATGATCTAGTCACTGCTGTGTATTCCGGCTATTCTGTGTGCGGACAGCCAACAATGAACGCTGTTTCTCCGCTATATATGAAGGTGTATCTGTTGTGTATCCCTGTTCTCCACCGTCCGGGGACAGCTGGACTGATGTCCCTACAGTATATAGCTCTGAGCTGCTGGTTTTCTTCTTTAGTTCTTGCCTATCTGAAGCTAATCGCTATCTCACCCTCAGCAGATATGTTTCTCTCCCTATGTCTGACCGCCAAAATGGCGAATAGGGCGGCGGCCGTTCTTATGAATGGGTGGTTACATGTTTTCAGCAGCCAATGGGTTTTTCCTATTTTTTTCGATGCCTCCGTTGTCGTAGTTCCTGTCCCACCTCCTCTGCACAGTTATTGGTGCAAAAAACGCACCAGGGAAGGTGGGAGGGGACACAAATTTTTACTGCGTATGCGGCCTGGTATTCGATTGTGAACGACTACATTGAACGCCATGATATTCAAACGGCGTTCGCTCATCTAATAAGGAAGCGTACAGACAGAACATGATATACTACGTGTATAGCACCACAGTGCCCAGACAATATTACCTCCACGCTCACATACCGCCATATAGGCATGCATGATACAGCAATATCATGTACAAATAACACAACCCTCTAGATGTAGACTGATATTTTATATGTGATGTATATGTTGTATGTTTAATATGTTTTACATTCAAGTGTGCCTCTGTTAGTCATACCCTGTAGTGTACAGTACAGATTCTGCTGGATCTTCAGTAATAGCGCCCCCTGGTGTTCACAATGTATAGATAAGTGCCCCGTGTGCCTCTTTTAGTCACACATGCCGATAGAGTACAGTACAGTACTGGATCCCCAGTGATAGAAGCAGGTAGATAACTAAAGCGGAGCATAAAATAAATTCCAAACACCAGGGGGCGCTATCACTAGCGCAATACTGTGTGTGTGTGTGTGTGTGTGGGGGGGGGGCACTGCTGGGTATATAATACTATGTGTGGAGGGGAGGGCATATCATACATACTATATCATACATATACATATCATACATACACTATTATACAGCTACATATCATACATACTATATTATACAGATACATATCATACATACTATATTATACATACACATATCATATATACTATATTATACATATACATATCATACATACTATATTATACAGATACATATCATACATACTATATTATACATATACATATCATACATATTATATTATACAGATACATATCATACATACTATATTATACATATACACATCATACATACTATATTATACATATACACATCATACATACTATATTATACATATACACATCATACATACTATATTATACATATACACATCATACATACTATATTATACATATACACATCATACATACTATATTATACATATACACATCATACATACTATATTATACATATACACATCATACATACTATATTATACATATACACATCATACATACTATATTATACATATACATATCATACATACTATATTATACATATACACATCATACATACTGTATTATACATATACATATCATACATACACTATTATACATATACATATCATACATACTATATTATACATATACATATAATACATACTATATTATACATATACATATCATACATACTATATTATACATATACACATCATACATACTATATTATACATATACACATCATACATACTATATTATACATATACACATCATACATACTATATTATACATATACACATCATACATACTATATTATACATATACACATCATACATACTATATTATACATATACACATCATACATACTATATTATACATATACACATCATACATACTATATTATACATATACACATCATACATACTATATTATACATATACACATCATACATACTATATTATACATATACACATCATACATACTATATTATACATATACACATCATACATACTATATTATACATATACACATCATACATACTATATTATACATATACACATCATACATACTATATTATACATATACACATCATACATACTATATTATACATATACACATCATACATACTATATTATACATATACACATCATACATACTATATTATACATATACACATCATACATACTATATTATACATATACACATCATACATACTATATTATACATATACACATCATACATACTATATTATACATATACACATCATACATACTATATTATACATATACACATCATACATACTATATTATACATATACATATCATACATACTATATTATACATATACATATCGTACATACTATATTATACAGATACATATCATACATACTATATTATACATATACACAGTCTTGTAGTAATCGATCCCTCTGTAACAACTATATCACCCTCCATTGTTACACAGCCTCATCGTCTCCCCCTAGTGGCGGCCATGCTTGTATACTACAGATACCTCATCCGCCAGGATCAGCAGCTTCTCCTCGGCCGCCAGCTGGATCAGCTCTGTGATGTTCTTCCGGCTCAGGACGTGTCCTGGGGGTAAATAAGCTCAGGTCAGCTGTATATACAGGAGACAGCTAACATGTAGTATACAGGAGACAGCTAACATGTAGTATACAGGAGACAGCTAACATGTAGTATACAGGAGACAGCTAACATGTAGTATACAGGAGACAGCTAACATGTAGTATACAGGAGACAGCTAACATGTAGTATACAGGAGACAGCTAACATGTAGTATACAGGAGACAGCTAACGTGTAGTATACAGGAGACAGCTACCATGTAGTATACAGGAGACAGCTAACGTGTAGTATACAGGAGACAGCTAACATGTAGTATACAGGAGACAGCTAACATGTAGTATACAGGAGACAGCTAATGTATAGTATACAGGAGACAGCTACCATGTAGTATACAGGAGACAGCTAACGTGTAGTATACAGGAGACAGCTAACGTATAGTATACAGGAGGCAGCTAACATGTAGTATACAGGAGACAGCTAACATGTAGTATACAGGAGACAGCTAACGTGTAGTATACAGGAGACAGCTACCATGTAGTATACAGGAGACAGCTAGCGTGTAGTATACAGGAGACAGCTAACGTGTAGTATACAGGAGACAGCTAATGTATAGTATACAGGAGACAGCTACCATGTAGTATACAGGAGACAGCTAACATGTAGTATACAGGAGACAGCTAACATGTAGTATACAGGAGACAGCTAACGTGTAGTAAACAGGAGACAGCTAACATGTAGTATACAGGAGACAGCTAGCGTGTAGTATACAGGAGACAGCTACCGTGTAGTATACAGGAGACAGCTAACGTGTAGTATACAGGAGACAGCTAGCGTGTAGTATACAGGAGACAGCTAACGTGTAGTATACAGGAGACAGCTAACGTGTAGTATACAGGAGACAGCTAACATGTAGTATACAGGAGACAGCTAACATGTAGTATACAGGAGACAGCTAACGTGTAGTATACAGGAGACAGCTAACATGTAGTATACAGGAGACAGCTAACGTGTAGTATACAGGAGACAGCTAACGTGTAGTATACAGGAGACAGCTAACGTGTAGTATACAGGAGACAGCTAACGTGTAGTATACAGGAGACAGCTAACGTGTAGTATACAGGAGACAGCTACCATGTAGTATACAGGAGACAGCTAACGTGTAGTATACAGGAGACAGCTAACGTGTAGTATACAGGAGACAGCTACCATGTAGTATACAGGAGACAGCTAACGTGTAGTATACAGGAGACAGCTAACGTGTAGTATACAGGAGACAGCTAATGTGTAGTATACAGGAGACAGCTAACGTGTAGTATACAGGAGACAGCTACCATGTAGTATACAGGAGACAGCTACCGTGTAGTATACAGGAGACAGCTAACGTGTAGTATACAGGAGACAGCTAACGTGTAGTATACAGGAGACAGCTACCGTGTAGTATACAGGAGACAGCTAAAATGTAGTATACAGGAGACAGCTAACGTGTAGTAAACAGGAGACAGCTAACGTGTAGTATACAGGAGACAGCTAACGTGTAGTATACAGGAGACAGCTAACGTATAGTATACAGGAGACAGCTAACGTGTAGTATACAGGAGACAGCTACCATGTAGTATACAGGAGACAGCTAGCGTGTAGTATACAGGAGACAGCTAACGTGTAGTATACAGGAGACAGCTAATGTATAGTATACAGGAGACAGCTACCATGTAGTATACAGGAGACAGCTAACATGTAGTATACAGGAGACAGCTAACATGTAGTATACAGGAGACAGCTAACGTGTAGTATACAGGAGACAGCTACCGTGTAGTATACAGGAGACAGCTAACGTGTAGTATACAGGAGACAGCTAACATGTAGTATACAGGAGACAGCTAACGTGTAGTAAACAGGAGACAGCTAACGTGTAGTATACAGGAGACAGCTACCATGTAGTATACAGGAGACAGCTAACGTGTAGTATACAGGAGACAGCTAACGTGTAGTATACAGGAGAAAGCTACCGTGTAGTATACAGGAGACAGCTAACGTGTAGTATACAGGAGACAGCTAACATGTAGTATACAGGAGACAGCTAACGTGTAGTATACAGGAGACAGCTAACGTGTAGTATACAGGAGACAGCTAACGTGTAGTATACAGGAGACAGCTAACGTGTAGTATACAGGAGACAGCTAACATGTAGTATACAGGAGACAGCTAACGTGTAGTATACAGGAGACAGCTAACGTGTAGTATACAGGAGACAGCTAACGTGTAGTATACAGGAGACAGCTAACGTGTAGTATACAGGAGACAGCTACCATGTAGTATACAGGAGACAGCTAACGTGTAGTATACAGGAGACAGCTAACGTGTAGTATACAGGAGACAGCTACCATGTAGTATACAGGAGACAGCTAACATGTAGTATACAGGAGACAGCTAACGTGTAGTATACAGGAGACAGCTAACGTGTAGTATACAGGAGACAGCTAACGTGTAGTATACAGGAGACAGCTAACGTGTAGTATACAGGAGACAGCTAACGTGTAGTATACAGGAGACAGCTAACATGTAGTATACAGGAGACAGCTAACGTGTAGTAAACAGGAGACAGCTAACGTGTAGTATACAGGAGACAGCTAACGTGTAGTATACAGGAGACAGCTAACGTATAGTATACAGGAGACAGCTAACGTGTAGTATACAGGAGACAGCTACCATGTAGTATACAGGAGACAGCTAGCGTGTAGTATACAGGAGACAGCTAACATGTAGTATACAGGAGACAGCTAATGTATAGTATACAGGAGACAGCTACCATGTAGTATACAGGAGACAGCTAACATGTAGTATACAGGAGACAGCTAACGTGTAGTAAACAGGAGACAGCTAACATGTAGTATACAGGAGACAGCTAACGTGTAGTATACAGGAGACAGCTAACGTGTAGTATACAGGAGACAGCTACCGTGTAGTATACAGGAGACAGCTAACGTGTAGTATACAGGAGACAGCTAACGTGTAGTATACAGGAGACAGCTACCGTGTAGTATACAGGAGACAGCTAACATGTAGTATACAGGAGACAGCTAACGTGTAGTAAACAGGAGACAGCTAACGTGTAGTATACAGGAGACAGCTACCATGTAGTATACAGGAGACAGCTAACGTGTAGTATACAGGAGACAGCTAACGTGTAGTATACAGGAGAAAGCTACCGTGTAGTATACAGGAGACAGCTAACGTGTAGTATACAGGAGACAGCTAACATGTAGTATACAGGAGACAGCTAACGTGTAGTATACAGGAGACAGCTAACATGTAGTATACAGGAGACAGCTAACGTGTAGTATACAGGAGACAGCTAACGTGTAGTATACAGGAGACAGCTACCATGTAGTATACAGGAGACAGCTAACGTGTAGTATACAGGAGACAGCTAACATGTAGTATACAGGAGACAGCTAACGTGTAGTATACAGGAGACAGCTAACGTGTAGTATACAGGAGACAGCTACCGTGTAGTATACAGGAGACAGCTAGCGTGTAGTATACAGGAGACAGCTAACGTGTAGTATACAGGAGACAGCTACCGTGTAGTATACAGGAGACAGCTAACGTGTAGTATACAGGAGACAGCTAACGTGTAGTATACAGGAGACAGCTACCATGTAGTATACAGGAGACAGCTAACGTGTAGTATACAGGAGACAGCTAACGTGTAGTATACAGGAGACAGCTAACGTGTAGTATACAGGAGACAGCTAACATGTAGTATACAGGAGGCAGCTAACATGTAGTATACAGGAGACAGCTAACGTGTAGTATACAGGAGACAGCTAACATGTAGTATACAGGAGACAGCTAACATGTAGTATACAGGAGACAGCTAACGTGTAGTATACAGGAGACAGCTAACGTGTAGTATACAGGAGACAGCTACCATGTAGTATACAGGAGACAGCTAACGTGTAGTATACAGGAGACAGCTACCATGTAGTATACAGGAGACAGCTAATGTATAGTATACAGGACACAGCTAACGTGTAGTATACAGGAGACAGCTAACGTGTAGTATACAGGAGACAGCTAACATGTAGTATACAGGAGACAGCTAACATGTAGTATACAGGAGACAGCTACCATGTAGTATACAGGAGACAGCTAACGTGTAGTATACAGGAGACAGCTAACATGTAGTATACGGGAGACAGCTACCATGTAGTATACAGGAGACAGCTAACGTGTAGTATACAGGAGACAGCTAACATGTAGTATACGGGAGAAAGCTACCATGTAGTATACAGGAGACAGCTAACGTGTAGTATACAGGAGAAAGCTACCGTGTAGTATACAGGAGACAGCTAACATGTAGTATACAGGAGACAGCTAACGTGTAGTATACAGGAGACAGCTACCATGTAGTATACAGGAGACAGCTACCGTGTAGTATACAGGAGACAGCTAACGTGTAGTATACAGGAGACAGCTAACGTGTAGTATACAGGAGACAGCTACCATGTAGTATACAGGAGACAGCTAACGTGTAGTATACAGGAGACAGCTAACGTATAGTATACAGGAGGCAGCTACCATGTAGTATACAGGAGACAGCTAACGTGTAGTATACAGGAGACAGCTAACGTGTAGTATACAGGAGACAGCTAACATGTAGTATACAGGAGGCAGCTAACATGTAGTATACAGGAGACAGCTAACGTGTAGTATACAGGAGACAGCTAACATGTAGTATACAGGAGACAGCTAACATGTAGTATACAGGAGACAGCTAACGTGTAGTATACAGGAGACAGCTAACGTGTAGTATACAGGAGACAGCTACCGTGTAGTATACAGGAGACAGCTAACGTGTAGTATACAGGAGACAGCTAACGTAGTATACAGGACACAGCTACCATGTAGTATACAGGAGACAGCTACCATGTAGTATACAGGAGACAGCTACCATGTAGTATACAGGAGACAGCTAACGTGTAGTATACGGGAGAAAGCTACCATGTAGTATACAGGAGACAGCTAACGTGTAGTATACAGGAGACAGCTAACGTGTAGTATACAGGAGACAGCTAACGTAGTATACAGGACACAGCTACCATGTAGTATACAGGAGACAGCTACCATGTAGTATACAGGAGACAGCTACCATGTAGTATACAGGAGACAGCTACCATGTAGTATACAGGAGACAGCTAACGTGTAGTATACAGGAGACAGCTAACATGTAGTATACGGGAGAAAGCTACCATGTAGTATACAGGAGACAGCTAACGTGTAGTATACAGGAGAAAGCTACCGTGTAGTATACAGGAGACAGCTAACATGTAGTATACAGGAGACAGCTAACGTGTAGTATACAGGAGACAGCTACCATGTAGTATACAGGAGGCAGCTACCATGTAGTATACAGGAGACAGCTAACATGTAGTATACGGGAGAAAGCTACCATGTAGTATACAGGAGACAGCTACCATGTAGTATACAGGAGACAGCTACCATGTAGTATACAGGAGACAGCTAACGTGTAGTATACAGGAGAAAGCTACCGTATAGTATACAGGAGACAGCTAACGTGTAGTATACAGGAGACAGCTAACGTAGTATACAGGACACAGCTACCATGTAGTATACAGGAGACAGCTACCATGTAGTATACAGGAGACAGCTACCATGTAGTATACAGGAGACAGCTACCATGTAGTATACAGGAGACAGCTAACGTGTAGTATACAGGAGACAGCTAACATGTAGTATACAGGAGACAGCTAACGTGTAGTATACAGGAGACAGCTAACATGTAGTATACAGGAGACAGCTAACGTGTAGTATACAGGAGACAGCTACCATGTAGTATACAGGAGACAGCTACCGTGTAGTATACAGGAGACAGCTAACGTATAGTATACAGGAGACAGCTAACGTGTAGTATACAGGAGACAGCTAACGTGTAGTATACAGGAGACAGCTAACGTGTAGTATACAGGAGACAGCTAACGTGTAGTATACAGGAGACAGCTAACGTGTAGTATACAGGAGACAGCTAACATGTAGTATACAGGAGACAGCTAACGTATAGTATACAGGAGACAGCTAGCGTATAGTATACAGGAGACAGCTAACGTGTAGTATACAGGAGACAGCTAACGTGTAGTATACAGGAGACAGCTAACGTGTAGTATACAGGAGACAGCTACCATGTAGTATATGTAGCAGTCAGTAGTAGCCCCTATTGTCTTAACAGTGGTGTTTTGCTGCCATCTACTGGTGTGAAGAAATATAGCCTGGGACTGTACTACTGTGAGACAATAATCACCCTGTTCTGTTTGGTAAATGGTGCGGTCCAGAGGAAGTGACGTGAGCAGCGTGGTGTGGGCCCAGAGTGTGTGCTGTGAGGACCTGTGAGAGGCCATTGCTGCTGTAGGCCATAGTAGAAGGCCTGAAACACTGCAGAGACTGACTGGAGAAAGCGGCAGTGTTGTGGAGATTGTTCTGGAGACTAAAGCCGGACTGTGCCTTGGACTTTGTTCAGACCTTCACCCAAGACAGAAGCAAGACAGAGTCTGCTGAGTTCCTGGACAGGCCTGCATCGAGGGAGCACCACAGAGAGCTGAGAGACTGTATAAACCCGGTACCGTACAAGTATCTCAGGGACAGCTAGGGCCAGTTTATAGCGTGCGTTATCCTCATACTGTTATATGTAACTTAGTTTTATTTTGTTGATTCCTTCCCATTTTCCATAAGTAAATTGTGTTATATACCTGCCAGTGTGCGTCTGTCTCCTAGTCGCGGATCCTTGTTACCTGCTGGCCCGGACTTACATTTTGGCGTAGTCGGCAGGATCCGTAGCTCAGGAGACATGTCGGACAGGGAAGAGGGAACCTCTGCCGGGTCAAGCTCAGGCGCCCCAGCTGATAGTCCCAATGTAGCTGTTTTACCAGGAAGGAGAATGGTGCCGCCGGGCTCAGTGATGAGCCAAGTGACAAAATTTAATGGATGTAATATGACGGTAGCTGAATGGGCAGATCAGATACGAGGCTTACAGCAGATATATGACATTGCACCAGATGTGATAGTACAGTTAGCCACACTGACGCTGACAGGGGACGCCAAGACGACTGTCAGGCTACAACCAGCTAATGAGAAAAAGACATTTGATGAAGTAGTGACTTTGTTAGAGACCATTTATGGAGAGACAGCATCATTAGGTTCCCTAAAGGTCAGGTTCTTTCAGCGAACCCAGTCAGAAATTGAAACTCTCCCTCAGTATGCCAATGCCCTACAAGAACTACTCAATGACGTTAGGGAAAAAGGGGGAACCAACGCTATAGCCGACTATGACCGTACTCTCCGAGACCAGTTTGTCATAGGAATACGTGACAAGATCATAGCAGAGGCAATGCAAGATGAGATAAGGAGACGGCCACAATCTACCTTCAGTGACATACGGGTGGAGGCAATTTACCGTGCGAATAGTAAAGTGACAGAGCCACAGGTGAGACAGAGTGTCACACTAAGTCAAGGGGCTGAAGCAGCAGCTATAGGAAAAGCCAGAGACCTGGAGTCCATTATTCAGAAACTACAGGTACAAGTAGAATACCTAACAAAGCGCTGCGAAGATTATGCACAGCAGGCCAAGAGAGGCTATGAAGGAGGAAGAGTGAATAAAGTACCTGAGAGTGGAGTGTCAGGGGCCTACCGAGGGGGCCCAGAACAGGACCGAGAACGTTGGGTCTACCGAGGGGGCCCAGAGAGACGACCACCTCGGCGAGAGATCCAGTGCTGGGTGTGTGGAAGACTGGGACATGTCGCTGCAAAATGCCCAGACAAGTTCCCAAGACAGCCGCCTTTAAACTAGAAGGTTCCAGCGCAGCGGGGCATGCGTTGGAAGGGAATAAAAGAGTGAAGGAAGTTAAGAGCCCTGATGATACACTGATTGCAGCAAGCCCAGTATTGCAGGTCAAGATGAATGATGTTCTTGTTACTGGAATGATAGATACGGGATCACAGGTTACCACTATGGGAAGAGAATGTTATGAACGGTACTTCCAACAGTCTGCCCAGTATGACCCTGAGATGTTTGTGAGTGTGGTGGCAGCCAATAACCTACCTGTCCCGGTATGCGGAGTAGTCTGGATGGACGTGAACATATGCGGCCGAGACTTAGGCAGAAGAGGTATTATCGTAGTCCAGGAGGGCTATGATAAACAGATCCCCGTAATTTTAGGGATGAATATTCTGAAGGACATGGACCACCTGCTGTTTGCTAGAGATGGGCATAATTATTGGAGAGAAGCTACTGCTCACCAACCCACTCGGGCTGCCTTACAGCGATTAATAAGGATGTGTGGACTACAGAGAGCCACCGGTGGAGAACAGCCCGTGGGCTGTATTACTGTTCCTCATCACACCAAGATAACACTACCAGCTGAAAGAGAGACTATTATATCGCTCCCACTGGGCACCACCCGGAAATTAGAAGGCCTCTCTGTCATGATTGACCCATTATCTAACCAGATCGGGTGCACTAATGTGCTTGTGGCTCGCTCCTTGTCTGTGGTAACCCAGGGGAGAGTGTTGGTGCGGTGTGTCAATACCCATAACCAGAGTTTAGATTTGACTCCAGGTAGCCTCCTTGCCAAGGTCTATGCTGTCCCAGCTGAAATACGAAAGGCGACACCTTTAGAACTGACCCCGTCCGGGAAGGGGGAATGGTCAGTGACCGTGTCCACAGAAGCAGAAGGGCTCATTGTCTCCCATGAAGAAGGGTGGTTGCTGCGGGAACGGATGAAGTTAAATGTTTCCCGATTCACCACTGATCAAGTCAGAAAGATAGACCAGTTGCTAGGAGAACACAAGGCCTCATTTGCACGACATGAGAATGACTTTGGCTGTGCACAGGGAATCTATCACGAAATACCCACTGGAGATGCGGCTCCCATCCGAGAGAGATATCGGCAGATACCACCCCAACAGTACCAAGAAGTGAAAGATCTGCTGAATTCAATGCTGGAGAATGGAGTTGTTAGAGAGAGTCAAAGCCCTTGGGCTGCACCAGTGGTGTTAGTCAAAAAGAAGGACGGATCTTTAAGGTTCTGCGTGGATTATCGTAGACTGAACTCCTGCACTGTACGTGACTCTTACCCGCTCCCCCGTATTGAAGAATCGCTTACGGCCTTAGGCAAGGCCCGTTACTTCTCGTCCCTGGATTTAGCAAGTGGCTACTGGCAGGTCCCCATGAGTGAGAAAGACAAAGGGAAGACGGCTTTCATCCTCCCAATGGGTCTATATGAGTTCAACCGTATGCCTTTTGGTCTGACCAATGCCCCGGGTACATTCCAACGGCTCATGGAGAAATGTCTGGGCGATTTCAATTTCGAATTCACTCTGATTTACCTTGATGACATCATTGTCTATTCCGCTACATTCGAAGATCATCTTCAGAAGCTGGGGCAGGTTTTTAGGAGACTGAGAGAGCACGGTTTGAAGTTGAAGCCCAGTAAGTGTCGCCTGTTACAGGAAGAAATTGAATATTTGGGACATCGAATATCAGGACGTGGAGTGCAGCCATCCAGTGAGAAGATTGCGGCTGTGTGAGACTGGCCCACTCCTACCACCCTACGAGAGGTCCGTGCCTTCTTAGGGCTTGCTGGATATTACAGGCGGTTTGTGAAAGACTTTGCACACAAAGCTGAACCACTGAATGCGCTATTGAGGAATACCGCTAGGGGTCCGAAGGCTCAATGCGTGCCTTGGGGTATCGAACAAGAGAGAGCATTTCAAACTCTGAAAGATGCTTTGACCAACCCTCCAATTCTGGCATATGCTGATTACCATCTACCCTTTCAGCTTTATACAGACGCCAGCCAATATGGTCTTGGGGCAGTACTCTCCCAAATCCAGAATGGAGAAGAAAGAGTGATCGCATATGGCAGCCGGTCATTACGAGACTCTGAAAGAAACCCTGCTAATTACAGCTCCTTCCGCTTGGAGTTATTAGCCCTTGTGTGGGCAATGACTGAGAAGTTTGCGGGGTACCTCACCGGGGCAGAAGTACAAGTGTTGACAGACAACAATCCACTGGCACATTTGGATAATGCAAAGCTAGGTGCCCTGGAGCAACGGTGGATGGCCCGACTTTCTAAGTACCGCTACAGTGTGAAATATCGCTCCAAAAATGAGAATCAGAATGCCGATGCATTGTCCCGAGTCACCACCCAACCACCGGTCGGGGACATAGATCAAGAATTAGAATCAACAGAGGTACCTGATTTCACCCAGTTTTCCCAGAAGGTGGTGACTGCTCGACAGAGCGAAATACTGGGAACTCAAGTAGCTCCCTTCCTGGGCCCATCCCACCAAGAATGGATTGGGCTCCAGCAACGTGATCCAAGCCTGGCACTGTTATGCCGTTGTGTTAAAAAGGGGTGCAAGCCTACTACTGATGAAAGAGACCAGCTGTCACCCGAAGTATTAGCGGTACTGGGGCAGTGGAACCGATTGGAGATGAGGGACGGGATCCTACGACGGCGTGTATACTTGCCAACTGAAATTGACGCCTGTTATCAAATTGTAGTGACTACTGATCTGGCCCGTCCACTAGCCGCCGAGGTACATCGTAGGAATGGTCACTTTGGAGCTGAGAAGACCTTTAGGTGGCTCCAACGATTGATCTTCTGTCCGAGTCTCCGCTTCATTGTTGAAGAAGTATGTCGTGATTGCAGAGCATGCGAAATCAACAAAGCAGTTGAACAGAGGGCTCCAACACAGACCATAGTGACGAAAGAGCCACTTGAAGTATTGATGATTGACTATCTCGCCGTGGGATATTCTGCAAGTGGGCATCAGTATTGCTTAGTTATGGTAGATCACTTTACCAAATTTGCTGTAGCCGTTGCAACAAAGGACCAGACTGCTGAGTCGGCTGCTGAGGCCCTGTGTCACCACTTCATACGAGTGTACGGCTGCCCTCAACGCATTCACTCTGACCAAGGCGCCTGCTTTGAGGGGCGAGTCATGCAAGAAGTGCAACGTATTTATGGAATGAAAAAGTCACGCACCACCCCATACCATCCACAGGGGAACGGGGCATGTGAACGATTTAACCGCACATTACTTCAGATGATCCGTACCTTGGAAGCCGACAAGAAGCGACAATGGCCGCAGTACCTGCCTGAATTGCTATGGGCCTATAATAATCAAATCCACTCTGTCACAGGGTACGCCCCATATGTTCTCTTCTTTGGGCGACCCGGAAAAGGTGTGGGAGACCTCAACCTCGAAGACACCGATGAATTTCCTTATCGAGGCCTGCCCACTTGGATTCAGGCTCACCGTCAGAGATTAGAGACTGTCCACCGGATAGTACGTGAGAGACTACAAGAACAAGTTCACCCTAATCATCGGCCGGTGCAGGACACCCCTCTTAAAGTGGGCGACTTAGTCTTGGTACGAGTAAAGAAGCCACTAGGGAAATTGGACAGTAGGTGGGAACCTGACCCTTACTGCATTGTGGCCCACCCTCATGTTGATAGTCCCGTTTACCAAGTCCAAAATACCCTGACCAAGCAGACGCGGACGCTACACCGTGACATGTTACGCCCATGTCAGTCTCAGGGACCAGTTCAGAACGACAGAGAGGAAGTGACTATGACACACCCCTCCACAAGTGAGCCCTGGTTGTGGGATGACGATGATGATAACGGGGGTGTTGTGGAAGCTGTGACCACCCCGACAGTAACTGGGCCTGCAACAGTAGTGACACCCCCGACTGCCATATCTGACCGTCCTAATGAGAGACCGACCTCTACACTTGCTGATGATATGACAAGCTTGCGGCGGACTAGTCGCTCCACAGCGGGTGTACCGCCAGTGCGTTATGCCCAGAATGAGTTTGTTTGGCCAGCGGTCCATCGTTACATCACAACATTGCGATTACAGAAATGTGTTGATGGGGCTATTGTTGTCAGGGACTGCCAACATTCGACTGGGGGGGTATGTAGCAGTCAGTAGTAGCCCCTATTGTCTTAACAGTGGTGTTTTGCTGCCATCTACTGGTGTGAAGAAATATAGCCTGGGACTGTACTACTGTGAGACAATAATCACCCTGTTCTGTTTGGTAAATGGTGCGGTCCAGAGGAAGTGACGTGAGCAGCGTGGTGTGGGCCCAGAGTGTGTGCTGTGAGGACCTGTGAGAGGCCATTGCTGCTGTAGGCCATAGTAGAAGGCCTGAAACACTGCAGAGACTGACTGGAGAAAGCGGCAGTGTTGTGGAGATTGTTCTGGAGACTAAAGCCGGACTGTGCCTTGGACTTTGTTCAGACCTTCACCCAAGACAGAAGCAAGACAGAGTCTGCTGAGTTCCTGGACAGGCCTGCATCGAGGGAGCACCACAGAGAGCTGAGAGACTGTATAAACCCGGTACCGTACAAGTATCTCAGGGACAGCTAGGGCCAGTTTATAGCGTGCGTTATCCTCATACTGTTATATGTAACTTAGTTTTATTTTGTTGATTCCTTCCCATTTTCCATAAGTAAATTGTGTTATATACCTGCCAGTGTGCGTCTGTCTCCTAGTCGCGGATCCTTGTTACCTGCTGGCCCGGACTTACATATACAGGAGACAGCTAACGTGTAGTATACAGGAGACAGCTAACGTATAGTATACAGGAGACAGCTAACGTGTAGTATACAGGAGACAGCTACCATGTAGTATACAGGAGACAGCTACCGTGTAGTATACAGGAGACAGCTAACGTGTAGTATACAGGAGACAGCTAACATGTAGTATACAGGAGACAGCTACCATGTAGTATACAGGAGACAGCTAACATGTAGTATACAGGAGGCAGCTAACATGTAGTATACAGGAGACAGCTAACATGTAGTATACAGGAGACAGCTACCATGTAGTATACAGGAGACAGCTAACATGTAGTATACAGGAGACAGCTACCATGTAGTATACAGGAGGGGGGTCATATACTATGAGGGTGGAAAACAAGGGGCTTTTATGATCTTCTCTGACTACAGGACCGATTCCCTTTTGGACCCTAAATCATCATTGGCTGTTGTTACCTGTGGGGTTCCCAGGATTGATGACGCAGATCACTTTGGGGTTACAGCGCCTCCTGGCTGCAGGGAGAGACTTCCGAATACCGTCCACGTTGATGGCCCAGCCGTGCTCCTCATCCAGGTAATACGGCACCATAACCGCCCCAGAGAGGGCGACTGTGTCCATATAGAGAGGGTAATAGGGCACAGACAGCAGGATCCCGGTCCTCAGCTCCTCCGCATCACTCACCACCAACCATAAGACACTCTACAAGACAGATCGAACACTGATTATATACAGTCACCACTAGAGGGAGCGCAGGAGCTGACCACAGACTGATTATATACACCACCACTAGGGGGAGCTCAGGAGCTGACTGCAGACTGGTTATATACAGTCACGACTAGAGGGAGCTCAGGAGCTGACCGCAGACTGATAATATACAGTCACCACTAGAGGGAGCTCAGGAGCTGACCACAGACTGATCATATACAATCACCACTAGAGGAGCTCAGGAGCTGACCGCAGACTGATTATATACAGTCACCACTAGAGGGAGCTCAGGAGCTGACCACAGACTGATCATATACAATCACCACTAGAGGAGCTCAGGAGCTGACTGCAGACTGATCATATACAGTCACCACTAGAGGGAGCTCAGGAGCTGACCGCAGACTGATAATATACAGTCACCACTAGAGGAGCTCAGGAGCTGACCGCAGACTGATTATATACAGTCACCACTAGAGGGAGCTCAGGAGCTGACCGCAGACTGATTATATACAGTCACCACTAGAGGAGATCAGGAGCTGACTGCAGACTGATCATATACAGTCACCACTAGAGGGAGCTCCGGAGGTGACCGCCGCAGAATGATTATATACAGTCACCACTAGAGGGAGCTCCGGAGCTGACCGCAGACTGATAATATACAGTCACCACTAGAGGAGCTCAGGAGCTGACTGCAGACTGATCATATACAGTCACCACTAGAGGGAGCTCCGGAGCTGACCGCAGAATGATTATATACAGTCACCACTAGAGGGAGCTCCGGAGCTGACCACAGATTGATTATATACAGTCACCACTAAAGGGAGCTCAGGAGCCGACCGCAGACTGATTATATACAGTCAACACTAGAGGGAGCTCAGGAGCTGAACGCAGACTGATTATATACAGTCACCACTAGAGGGAGCTCAGGAGCTGACCATAGACTGATTATATACAGTCACCACTAGAGGGAGCTCAGGAGCTGACCACAGACTGAATATATACAGTCACCACTAAAGGGAGCTCAGAAGCTTACCAGACTGATTATATACAGCCACCACTAGATGGAGCTCAGGAGCTGACCACAGACTGAATATATAAAGTCACCAGTAGAGGGAGCTCAGGAGCTGACACCAGACTTATTATATACAGTCACCACTAGGGGGAGCGCAGGAGCTGACTGCAAATTGATTATATACAGTCACCACTAGAGACGGCTCAGGAGCTGACCGCAGACTGATTATATACAGACCCCACTAGAGGGAGCTCAGGAGCTGACGGCAGACTGATTATATACAGTCACCACTAGATGGAGCTCAGGAGCTGACCACAGACTGATTATATATACCACCACTAGAGGGAGCTCAGGAGCTGACTGCAGACTGGTTATATACAGTCACGACTAGAGGGAGCTCAGGAGCTGACCGCAGACTGATTATATACAGTCACCACTAGAGGGAGCTCAGGAGCTGACTGCAGACTGGTTATATACAGTCACGACTAGAGGGAGCTCAGGAGCCGACCGCAGACTGATTATATACAGTCACCACTAGAGGGAGCTTAGGAGCTGACTGCAGACTGATTATATACAGTCACCACTAGAGGGAGCTCAGGATCTGACCACAGTCTGATTGTATACAGTCACCACTAGAGGGAGCTCACGAGCCGACCGCAGACTGATAATATACAGTCACCACTAGGGGGAGCTCAGCAGCTGAGTGCAGACTGATCATATACAGTCACCACTAGAGGAGCTCAGGAGCTGACTGCAGACTGATCATATACAGTCACCACTAGAGGGAGCTCAGGAGCTGACCGCAGACTGATTATATACAGTCACCACTACAGGAGCTCAGGAGCTGACCGCAGACTGATTATATACAGTCACCACTAGAGGGAGCTCAGGAGCTGACTATACACTGATTGTATGCAGTCACCACTAGAGGAAGCTCCGTAGCTGACCACAGACTGATTATATACAGTCACCATTAGGGGGAGCTCAGGAGCTGACCGCAGACTGATTATATACAGACCCCACTAGAGGGAGCTCAGGAGCTGACCGCAGACTGATTATATACAGTCACCACTCGAGGGAGCTCAGGAGGTGACCACAGACTGAATATATATAGCTACCACTAACAGGAGCTCAGGAGCTGACCAGACTTATTACAGTCCTATGAAAAAGTTTGGGCACCCCTATTAATCTTAATCATTTTTAGTTCTAAATATTTTGGTGTTTGCAACAGCCATTTCAGTTTGATATATCTAATAACTGATGGACACAGTAATATTTCAGGATTGAAATGAGGTTTATTGTACTAACAGAAAATGTGCAATATGCATTAAACCAAAATTTGACCGGTGCAAAAGTATGGGCACCTCAACAGAAAAGTGACATTAATATTTAGTAGATCCTCCTTTTGCAAAGATAACAGCCTCTAGTCGCTTCCTGTAGCTTTTAATCAGTTCCTGGATCCTGGATGAAGGGATTTTGGACCATTTCTTTCTACAAAACAATTCAAGTTCAGTTAAGTTTAATGGTCGCCGAACATGGACAGCCCGCTCTCAAAAGAACTGAAAACAAAGATTGTTCAACATAGTTGTTCAGGGGAAGGATACAAAACGTTGTCTCAGAGATTTAACCTGTCAGTTTCCACTGTGAGGAACATAGTAAGGAAATGGAAGACCACAGGGACAGTTCTTGTTAAGCCCAGAAGTGGCAGGCCAAGAAAAATATCAGAAAGGCAGAGAAGAAGAATGGTGAGAACAGTCAAGGACAATCCACAGACACCTCCAAAGAGTTGCAGCATCATCTTGCTGCAGATGGTGTCACTGTGCATCGGTCAACAATACAGCGCACTTTGCACAAGGAGAAGCTGTATGGGAGAGTGATGAGAAAGAAGCCGTTTCTGCACGTACGCCACAAATAGAGTTGCCTGAGGTATGCAAAAGCACATTTGGACAAGGCAGCTTCATTTTGGAAACAAAGATTAAGTTGTTTGGTTATAAAAAAAGGCGTTATGCATGGCGTCCAAAAAGAAACAGCATTCCAAGAAAAACACATGCTACCCACTGTAAAATTTGGTGGAGGTTCCATCATGCTTTGGGGCTGTGTGGCCAATGCCGGCACCGGGAATCTTGTTAAAGTTGAGAGTCGCATGGATTCCACTCAGTATCAGCAGATTCTTGAGAATAATGTTCAGGAATCAGTGACGAAGTTGAAGTTACGCCGGGGATGGAGATTTCAGCAAGACAATGATCCAAAACACCGCTCCAAATCCTCAGGCATTCATGCAGAGGAACAATTACAATGTTCTGGAATGGCCATCCCAGTCCCCAGACCTGAATATCATTGAACATCTGTGGGATGATTGGAAGCGGGCTGTCCATGCTCGGCCACCATCTAACTTAACTGAACTTGAATTGTTTGTCCAAAATACCTTTATCCAGGATCCAGGAACTGATTAAAAGCTACAGGAAGCGACTAGAGGCTGTTATCTTTGCAAAAGGAGGATCTACTAAATATTAATGTCACTTTTCTGTTCAGGTGCCCATACTTTTGCACTGGTCAAATTTTGGTTTAATGCATATTGCACATTTTCTGTTAGTACAATAAACCTCATTTCAATCCTGAAATATTACTGTGTCCATCAGTTATTAGATATATCAAACTGAAATGGCTGTTACAAATACCAAAATATTTAGAACTAAAAATGATTAAGATTAATAGGGGTGCCCAAACTTTTTCATAGGACTGTATATACAGCCACCACTAGAGGGAGCTCAGGAGCTGACCACAGACTGAATATATAAAGTCACCACTAGAGGGAGCTCAGGAGCTTAGAGCAGCCTGATTATATACAGTCACCACTAGAGGGAGCTCAGGAGCTAACTGCAGACTGATTATATACAGTCACCACTAGATGGAGCTCAGGAGCTGACCACAGACTGATAATATACAGTCACCACTAGAGGAGCTCAGGAGCTGACCACAGACTTATTATATACAGTCACCACTAGAGGGAGCTCCGGAGCTGACTGCAGACTGATTATATATACCACCACTAGGGGGAGCTCAGGAGCTGACTGCAGACTGGTTATATACAGTCACCACTAGAGGGAGCTCAGGGGTTTCACTACTTATATTGTTAATACAGGTCTGGTTGTGTACACTGAGAATTACACTGACTCACCAGAATAGATTGTGAGGTTCCGCTGCACACAATGATGTTTCTGGGGTGACTGGGGATCCCATTATCTCTCTTCTGTATGTAGGTTGCGATCTTTTGTGGAAGGGTTTGAGCTATGTATTTCGGGTTGTAGGATCCTGGGGACACAGTGAGACAGTGGAATTATTGCAGATACTTCACCAGTGACCCAAATGATGAAGCCCCTTGTTACATGTGGTGAGGAGCCCGATCTGTTATAAGGGTCACTATAGACCCACACTCCTTACCCCGCAGACCCCAGAGATCTACGCCACAGGAACAGCTGTCATTTACCTACAGATCCATTGTCTAGGGTCTTCAGAATCGCCCGGGCTCTGGTCTTGGCATCTTCAGGAAAAAGAGCACTCTCCAGCAATTCTGGGTGGGTGCACAATGCTGCCACCTAGAGGGGAAGATGAGATGAAAAACATGCAGAAATGGAGCTTAGTCATCAATGTTCTGAAGGGTTTGATGGACATAATCCACAGCAAAGTAACTGCATGACAACCTAACACAAGTGTCAGATGGAGAAATGTAACCTCTTACCTCTGATTGTTTCTTTCCTGGGGTCCTGTTACTAGCCTGCTGCCTGGCTCTTACCTCAGATTGTGTCTATCCTGGGGTCTGTCAGTAGTCTGCTTCCTGGCTCTTACCTCAGATTGTGTCTATCCTGGGGTCTGTTAGTGGTCTGCTGCCTGGCTCTTTCCTCTGATTGTTCTATCCTGGGGTCTGTCAGTAGTCTGCTGCCTGGCTCTTACCTCTGATTGTTTGTATCCTGGGATCTGTTAGTAGTCTGCTGCCTAGCTCTTACCTCTGATTGTTTCTGTCCTGGGATCTGTCAGTAGTCTGCTGCTTGGCTCTTACTTCTGATTGTTTGTATCCTGGGATCTGTCAGTAGTCTGCTGCCTGGCTCTTTCCTCTGATTGATTCTATCCTGGGGTCTGTCAGTAGTCTGCTGCTTGGCTCTTACCTCTGATTGTTTGTATCCTGGGATCTGTCAGTAGTCTGCTGCCTGGCTCTTACCTCTGATTGTTTGTATCCTGGGATCTGTTAGTAGTCTGCTGCCTAGCTCTTACCTCTGATTGTTTCTGTCCTGGGATCTGTCAGTAGTCTGCTGCCTGGCTCTTACCTCTGATTGTTTGTATCCTGGGGTCCTGTTACTAGTCTGCTGCCTGATTCTTACTTGTAATTGTTTCTATCCTGGGGTCTGTCAGTAGTCTGCTGCTTGGCTCTTACCTCTGATTGTTTGTATCCTGGGATCTGTCAGTAGTCTGCTGCCTGGCTCTTACCTCTGATTGTTTGTATCCTGGGATCTGTTAGTAGTCTGCTGCCTAGCTCTTACCTCTGATTGTTTCTGTCCTGGGATCTGTCAGTAGTCTGCTGCCTGGCTCTTACCTCTGATTGTTTGTATCCTGGGGTCCTGTTACTAGTCTGCTGCCTGATTCTTACTTGTAATTGTTTTTATCCTGGGGTCTGTCAGTAGTCTGCTGCTTGGCTCTTACCTCTGATTGTTTGTATCCTGGGATCTGTCAGTAGTCTGCTGCCTGGCTCTTTCCTCTGATTGATTCTATCCTGGGGTCTGTCAGTAGTCTGCTGCTTGGCTCTTACCTCTGATTGTTTCTTTCCTGGGGTCTGTTAGTAGTCTGCTGCCTGGCTCTTTCCTCTGATTGTTCTATCCTGGGGTCTGTCAGTAGTCTGCTGCCTAGCTCTTACCTCTGATTGTTTCTGTCCTGGGATCTGTCAGTAGTCTGCTGCCTGGCTCTTACCTCTGATTGTTTGTATCCTGGGGTCCTGTTACTAGTCTGCTGCCTGATTCTTACTTGTAATTGTTTCTATCCTGGGGTCTGTCAGTAGTCTGCTGCTTGGCTCTTACCTCTGATTGTTTGTATCCTGGGATCTGTCAGTAGTCTGCTGCCTGGCTCTTTCCTCTGATTGTTTGTATCCTGGGATCTGTCAGTAGTCTGCTGCCTGGCTCTTACCTCTGATTGTTTGTATCCTGGGGTCCTGTTACTAGTCTGCTGCCTGATTCTTACTTGTAATTGTTTCTATCCTGGGGTCTGTCAGTAGTCTGCTGCTTGGCTCTTACCTCTGATTGTTTGTATCCTGGGGTCTGTCAGTAGTCTGCTGCCTGGCTCTTACCTCTGATTGTTTGTATCCTGGGATCTGTCAGTAGTCTGCTGCCTGGCTCTTTCCTCTGATTGATTCTATCCTGGGGTCTGTCAGTAGTCTGCTGCTTGGCTCTTACCTCTGATTGTTTCTGTCCTGGGGTCTGTCAGTAGTCTGCTGCCTGGCTCTTACCTCTGATTGTTTGTATCCTGGGATCTGTCAGTGGTCTGCTGCCTGGCTCTTTCCTATGATTGTTTCTGTCCTGGGGTCTGTCAGTGGTCTGCTGCCTGGCTCTTACCTCTGATTGTTTCTGTCCTGGGGTCTGTCAGTAGTCTTCTGCCTGGCTCTTACCTCTGATTCTATCCTGGGGTCTGTCAGTAGTCTGCTGTCTGGCTCTTACCTCTGATTGTATCCTGGGGTCTGTTAGTAGTCTGCTGCCTTTTCTCTTACCTCTGATTGTTTGTATCCTGGGGTCTGTTAGTAGTCTGCTGCCTAGCTCTTACCTCTGATTGTTTGTATCCTGGGATCTGTCAGTAGTCTGCTGCCTGGCTCTTTCCTCTGATTGTTTGTATCTTGGGGTCCTCTTACTAATCTGCTGCCTGACTCTTACTTGTAATTGTTTCTATCCTGGGGTCTGTCAGTAGTCTGCTGCCTGGCTCTTACCTCTGATTGTTTGTATCCTGGGATCTGTCAGTGGTCTGCTGCTTGGCTCTTACCTCTGATTGTTTCTGTCCTGGGGTCTGTCAGTAGTCTGCTGCCTGGCTCTTACCTCTGATTGTTTGTATCCTGGGATCTGTCAGTGGTCTGCTGCTTGGCTCTTACCTCTGATTGTTTCTGTCCTGGGGTCTGTCAGTGGTCTGCTGCCTGGCTCTTATCTCTGATTGCTTCTGTCCTGGGGTCTGTCAGTAGTCTGCTGCCTGACTCTTACTTGTAATTGTTTCTATCCTGGGGTCTGTCAGTAGTCTTCTGCCTGGCTCTTACCTCTGATTCTATCCTGGGGTCTGTCAGTAGTCTGCTGTCTGGCTCTTACCTCTTATTGTATCCTGGGGTCTGTTAGTAGTCTGCTGCCTGGCTCTTACCTCTGATTGTTTGTATCCTGGGGTCTGTTAGTAGTCTGCTGCCTAGCTCTTACCTCTGATTGTTTGTATCCTGGGATCTGTCAGTGGTCTGCTGCCTGGCTCTTTCCTCTGATTGTTTGTATCTTGGGGTCCTCTTACTAGTCTGCTGCCTGGCTCTTACTTGTAATTGTTTATATCCTGGGGTCTGTCAGTAGTCTGCTGCCTGGCTCTTACCTCTGATTGTATCCTGGGGTCTGTCAGTAGTCTGCTGCCTGGCTCTTACCTCTGATTGTATCCTGGGGTCTGTCAGTAGTCTGCTGCCTAGCTCTGTGTGATGTACAATCAGTGTTCTGTGCCATGTCTTTAAGCTGGAGGCCAACCTGACTCATGGCCCCACTAGGGGATTTACCTGTTCACCTTTGGGCCAGTCCTAGCCGGCCTCCGCCTTCATACTGACCTGCCTGAGGTAGGTGCACGGCTTATGCCCCATCAGCTGCATGTCTCCAAAGAAGCAGGGAGTGATCTTAGTGAAGGATTTGTGGATTCCCTGCAGTAGAAGACGATGAGAAACAGAACATCAGTTAATAAAACATACAGTGAAGGAATAAGTATGTGACCCCTGACTGATTCTGTAAGTTCGCCCCTGACACAGACATGAACAGTCTATAACATTAAGGGTCGGTTCATTGTAACAGTGAGAGAGAATATCACAAATACAATCCAGAAATCCCCTTGTATAAATGTTAGAAATGTATTTGCATTCTGCAGAGAGAAATAAGTATGTGCCCCCTCTGGCAGACAAGACGTAATACTTGGTGGTAAATCCCTTGTTGGCCGCAGCAGTCAGAGGTTTGGAGGTGATGATGAAGTTTGTGCACATGTCAGACATGTCAGGAGGGATCTCGGCTGGCTCCTCTCTGCAGATCTTCTCTATATCAGTGAGATTTTGGGCTGTCGCTCAGCCACTCGGGACTTCAGCTCCTCCATATGTTCTCTATGGGATTGAGGTCTGGACACTGGCTGGGCCCCTCCATATGTTCTCTATGGGATTGAGGTCTGGACACTGGTTGGGCCCCTCCATATGTTCTCTATGGGATTGAGGTCTGGACACTGGCTGGGCCCCTCCATATGTTCTCTATGGGATTATGGTCTGGACACTGGCTGGGCCCCTCCTTATGTTCTCTATGGGATTATGGTCTGGACACTGGCTGGGCCCCTCCTTATGTTCTCTATGGGATTATGGTCTGGACACTGGTTAGGCCCCTCCATATGTTCTCTATGGGATTGAGGTCTGGACACTGGCTGGGCCCCTCCATATGTTCTCTATGGGATTATGGTCTGGACACTGGCTGGGCCCCTCCTTATGTTCTCTATGGGATTATGGTCTGGACACTGGCTGGGCCCCTCCATATGTTCTCTATGGGATTGAGGTCTGGACACTGGCTTGGCCCCTCCATATGTTCTCTATGGGATTATGGTCTGGACACTGGCTGGGCCCCTCCTTATGTTCTCTATGGGATTATGGTCTGGACACTGGCTGGGCCCCTCCTTATGTTCTCTATGGGATTATGGTCTGGACACTGGCTGGGCCCCTCCTTATGTTCTCTATGGGATTATGGTCTGGACACTGGCTGGGCCCCTCCATATGTTCTCTATGGGATTATGGTCTGTACACTGGCTGGGCCCCTCCATATGTTCTCTATGGGATTGAGGTCTGGACACTGGCTGGGCCCCTCCATATGTTCTTTATGGGGCTATGGTCTGGACACTGGCTGGGCCCCTCCATATGTTCTCTATGGGATTGAGGTCTTGACACTGACTGGGCCCTTCCATGATCTTAATGGGCTTCTCTTTGGGCCGCTCCTTTGTTGCCTTGGCTGTATATTTTGGGTCATTGTCCTGCTGGAAGACCCAACCACCACCCATTATAAATGTCCTGGCGGGGGAAGGAGGTTGTCACTCATAATGGTATGGTCCATGGCTCCATCCATTATCCCATTGATGTGGTGAAGTCATCCTGTGCCCTTAGCAGAGAAACCCCCAATACATAATGTCTCCCCCTCCATGCTGGGCAGCGGGATCGGGGGTCTTTGGGTCATAGGCAGCCTTTCTCTTCCTCCAGACACGGCGAGCTGAGTTAATGCCAAAGAGCTGAAAGTGTCTCCTCTGAGCACAGACCTTCTCCCTATCACTCGCACATCCAGATTGGTAGGGTGAGAAATCCCATAGAAACTTATGGAGGAGCTGAAGCTCCAAGTGGCCGAGCGACAGCCCAAAATCTTACTGATATAGAGAAGATCTGCAGAGAGGAGCCAACCACAATACTCCTGACATGTCTGACATGTACAAACCTCATCATCACCTCCAAACCTCTGACTGCTGCGGCCAACAAGGGATTTACCACCAAGTACCCTGTTTCCCCGAAAATAAGACCCCCCCCCCCTTCTGGATCACAGACAACCAGCAGTCATGCCGGCGCTCCGCTAAGGAAGCATCAGCATGACTGCCAATTGTTCCCCGCTCCAGCCGCTGCATAAGACATCCCCCGAAAATAAGAAAACTCATATATTTCGTTAGATAATTAATTATAAGAGACTGTCTTATTTTCAGGGAAACAGGGTATTACGTCTTGTCTGTCAGAGGGGGCACATACTTATTCCCTTCACTGTATACAGTACAGTCATGGCCAAAAGTTTTGAGAATGATACAAATATTACTTGTTACAAAGTCTACTGCTTCAGTTTTCCTAATGGCAATTTGCATATACTCCAGAATGTTATAAAGAGTGATCAGCTTAACAGCAATTACTTGCAAAGTCAATATTTGCTTAGAAAATTAACTTTATCCCCCAAAACACATTTCAACATCATTGCAGCCCTGCCTTAAAAGGACCAGCTAACAGCGTTTCAGTGATTGCTCCAGTAACACAGGTGTGGGTGTTGATGAGGACAGGGCTGGAGATCAATCTGTCATGATTAAGTAAGAATGACACCACTGGACACTGTAAAAGGAGGCTGGTGCTTGGCATCATTGTTTCTCTTCTGTTAACCATGGTTATCTCTAAAGAAACACGTGCAGTCATCATTGCACTGCACAAAAATGGCCTAACAGGGAAGAGTATCGCAGCTAGAAAGATTGCACCTCAGTCAACAATCTATCGCATCATCAAGAACTTCAAGGAGAGAGGTTCCATTGTTGGCAAAAAGGCTCCAGGGCGCCCAAGAAAGACCAGCAAGCGCCAGGACCGTCTCTTAAAAGTGTTTCAGCTGCGGGATCGGGCTACCAGCAGTGCAGAGCTTGCTCAGGAATGGCAGCAGGCAGGTGTGAGTGCATCTGCACGCACTGTGAGGCGGAGACTCTTGGAGCAAGGCCTGGTCTCAAGGAGGGCAGCAAAGAAGCCACTTCTCTCCAGAAAAAACATCAGGGACAGACTGATATTCTGCAGAAGGTCCAGGGAGTGACTGCTGAGGACTGGGTGAAAGTCATTTTCTCTTATGAATCCCCTTTTCGATTGTTTGGGACATCTGGAGAACAGCTTATTGGGAGAAGAGGAGGTGAGCGCTACCACCAGTCTTGTCTCATGCCAACTGTAAAGCATCCTGAAACCATTCATGTGTGGGGTGGCTTCTCAGCCAAGGGAATCGGCTCTCTCACAGTCTTACCTAAAAACACAGCCATGAATAAAGAATGGGACCAGAATGTCCTCCAAGATCAACTTCTCCCAACCGTCCAAGAGTAGTTTGGCCACCAACAATGCCTTCTCCAGCATGATGGAGCACCTTGCCATAAAGCAAAGGGGAGAACTAAATGGCTCAGGGAACAAAACAGAGAGATTTTGGGTCCATGGCCTGGAAACTCCCCAGATCTTAATCCCATTGAGAACTTGTGGTCAATCATCAAGAGACGGGGGGACAAACAAAAACCTACAAATTCTGACAAAATGCAAGCATTGATTGTGCAAGAATGGACGGCTATCAGTCAGGATTTGGTCCAGAAGGTGATTGAGAGCTGCCAGGGAGAATTGCAGAGGTCCTGAAGAAGAAGAAGGGGCAACACTGCAAATATTACACCGCTGCACTAACTCCTTCTAACTGTCACTATAAGCTTTTATTACTCCGAATATGATTGCAATTCTATTTCTGTATGTGATAAAAACATCTGACAAACACAGAAACCAGAGGGAGCAGATCATGTGACAAGAGGAGATTTGTGGCAGTCTCAGAACTTTTGGCCACGACTGTATAATATATATATAGTGTGTGTGTGGGGGGAGGGACATCTTATCTTATCTTATTGTATATTATATTGTAGGGGAAATCAAGTATGTTATTTTGTGTGCAAGATCTAGTAGGTAAGAGATCCAGTATCTTATATCTGTAGGTGGAGACCTGCAGCCCTGTCTTATATTCTGGTGGGAGACTAATCCTACTAATATTATACATGTGACAGTATATATATATCCTATCCTACTACTATTATACATGTGACAGTTTGGATGTTTGTTCCTCAATCACACAATAACCACTGAGTGGATTTGGATGAGATTTGTCCCATAGATACTCTGTCACCTGGAGTAACACATCGGCTACTTTGTATCCTGGTAAATGACATGGCTTCACTACTGTTATGAACACGCAACCACCTGCAGACGAGGTTGCGGACAGAGCCTAGTATATATATATGTTAGTATCCAGTATCTTACATTTTAGGATCTAGTATTATATCAGTTTTGTTACCTCTTGGATTTCCCTTTGGATCTCGCCAGCTCGGGTAAAGAGAGAGCCCACGATTGGGACTTTGGCAGCTCGAACCCTCGGATTCATTGACTCTATAGTTAGCAGCTTCTTCCTGGGCGTCATCCTGACTACAGCAAGATCCAAGATGGACACAAGATGTAATGATATGGAGCAGAGGAAAGTCTGACACCCCAATATTGTGATATATCTGACATTCTCGTATACTGCACCCATCGCCATTGTACAGTGGCGCCCCATCATGTTACTATACACCTACTACCCCCATCCTCCCAGTATAACTATACACCTACTACCCCCATCCTCCCAGTATAACTATACACCTACTACCCCCATCCTCCCAGTATAACTATACACCTACTACCCCCATCCTCCCAGTATAACTATACACCTACTACCCCCATCCTCCCAGTATAACTATACACCTACTACCCCCATCCTCCCAGTATAACTATACACCTACTACCCCCATCCTCCCAGTATAACTATACACCACTTACCCCCATCCTCCCAGTATAACTATACACCTACTACCCCCATCCTCCCAGTATAACTATACACCTACTACCCCCATCCTCCCAGTATAACTATACACCTACTACCCCCATCCTCCCAGTATAACTATACACCTACTACCCCCATCCTCCCAGTATAACTATACACCTACTACCCCCATCCTCCCAGTATAACTATACACCACTTACCCCCATCCTCTCTTACCTTATCTGCTTTGATGGTGACTGGAGGACCGGCTGTGTCTTGCTGTGTCTTTGCTGATCCTGGAGGAATTATTAACTGGGGAGGGATCCGGTGATCTGGTTACCGTGTAATGTGGGGAGGGGTCACTTATTAACCACACAGGTCGCAGGTCACCAATCTTCTTCTGTACTGGGACAGTGATGGGCCCTTCTCCCCATCTCCATACACTCCTGACATCTGGATGGATGATGGGGGTCGTTGTTCTCAGTCACTACAATGTGTGCACTACTACTGCAGACCGCCGGATACTTCCCATCCTGCGGGGGCGCTGCAGCCTGTGATAGACTCAATAACTCTGCCCCTGTCAGTGACTGGATGTCTCCAGGAGTGTAACCCTGCCAGGCACAGCGCGCCCCATTAGGATTAGGATATGAGGGGGATCTGTCTGAATATTAGAGGCAGTAGGATAATACTGGGGGGGGGGGGGGTGCTCAGAATCTAAACCAGGGGTGCGTGTAATATGGCTCTGTCCCCCCCACGGTGTGTGGACCTCCGGACAATCACAGCCACTTGTCTCACTCGGGTGGTCACATTCATTACAGCAGCTGAGAGACATCTGCGGAGAGTCCTGAACAGATAAGTCAGGTCCTGAACCAGCACAACCAGTCCCGCTCCATCCTGTCCTACTGTTGAAGAAATAGTGCAACGTAGTGCCCCGAACATAAGAGCGGACAACGGAGAGTACCCCGAACATGGGAGAGGACAAAGGAGAGTGCCCCGAACAAAGGAGCGGACAACGGAGAGTGCCCCCAACATAAGAGCGGACAACGGAGAGTGCCCCGAACATAAGAGCGGACAACGGAGAGTGCCCCGAACATAGGAGCGGACAACGGAGAGTGCCCCGAACATAGGAGCGGACAACGGAGAGTGCCCCCAACATAGGAGCGGACAACGGAGAGTGCCCCGAACATAAGAGCGGACAACGGAGAGTGCCCCGAACATAGGAGCGGACAACGGAGAGTGCCCCGAACATAAGAGCGGACAACGGAGAGTGCCCCGAACATAGGAGCGGACAACGGAGAGTGCCCCCAACATAGGAGCGGACAACGGAGAGTGCCCTGAACATAGGAGCGGACAACGGAGAGTGCCCCGAACATAAGAGCGGACAACGGAGAGTGCCCCGAACATAGGAGCGGACAACGGAGAGTGCCCCCAACATAGGATTGGACAACGGAGAGTGCTCCGAACATAAGAGCGGACAACGGAGAGTGCCCCGAACATAAGAGCGGACAACGGAGAGTGCCCCGAACATAGGAGCGGACAACGGAGAGTGCCCCGAACATAAGAGCGGACAACGGAGAGTGCCCTGAACATAGGAGCGGACAACGGAGAGTGCCCTGAACATAGGAGCGGACAACGGAGAGTGCCCCGAACATAGGAGAGGACAAAGGAGAGTGCCCCAAAACAGCGAGTGCCCCAAGAATAAGAGCGGACAACGGAGAGTGCCCCGAATATAGGAGCGGACAAAGGAGAGTGCCCCGAACATAAGAGCGGACAATGGAGAGTGCCCCCAACATAGGAGCGGACAACGGAGAGTGCCCCCAACATAGGAGCGGACAATGGAGAGTGCCCTGAACATAGGAGCGGAGAACGGAGAGTGCCCTGAACATAGGAGCGGAGAACGGAGAGTGCCCTGAACATAGGAGCGGAGAACGGAGAGTGCCCTGAACATAAGAGCAGACAACGGAGAGTGCCCCGAACATAGGAGCGGACAACGGAGAGTGCCCCGAACATAGGAGCGGACAACGGAGAGTGCCCCGAACATAGGAGCGGACAAAGGAGAGTGCCCCGAACATAGGAGCGGACAAAGGAGAGTGCTCTGAACATAGGAGCGGACAACGGAGAGTGCCCAGAACATAAGAGCAGACAACGGAGAGTGCCCCGAACATAGGAGCGGACAAAGGAGAGTGCCCCGAACATAGGAGCGGACAACGGAGAGTGCCCCAAACATAGGAGCGGACAAAGGAGAGTGCCCTGAACATAGGAGCGGACAAAGGAGAGTGCCCCGAACATAGGAGCGGACAATGGAGAGTGCCCCGAACATAAGAGCGGACAACGGAGAGTGCCCCGAACATAGGAGCGGACAATGGAGAGTGCCCCGAACATAAGAGCGGACAACGGAGAGTGCCCCGAACATAAGAGCGGACAACGGAGAGTGCCCCGAACATAAGAGCGGACAACGGAGAGTGCCCCGAACATAAGAGCGGACAACGGAGAGTGCCCCGAACATAAGAGCGGACAACGGAGAGTGCCCCGAACATAAGAGCGGACAACGGAGAGTGCCTCGAACATAAGAGCGGACAACGGAGAGTGCCCCGAACATAAGAGCGGACAACGGAGAGTGCCCCGAACATAAAAGCGGACAACGGAGAGTGCCTCGAACATAGGAGCGGACAACGGAGAGTGCCCCGAACATAGGAGCGGACAACAGAGAGTGCCCCGAACATAAGAGCGGACAACGGAGAGTGCCCCGAACATAAGAGCGGACAACGGAGAGTGCCCCGAACATAAGAGCGGACAACGGAGAGTGCCTCGAACATAGGAGCGGACAATGGAGAGTGCCCCGAACATAGGAGCGGACAACGGAGAGTGCCCCGAACATAAGAGCGGACAACGGAGAGTGCCCCGAACATAAGAGCGGACAACGGAGAGTGCCCCGAACATAGGAGCGGACAACGGAGAGTGCCTCGAACATAGGAGCGGACAAAAAAGAGTGCCCCGAACATAGGAGCAGACAAGGGAGAGGGCCCGAAACAGCGAGTGTCCCGAACATAGGAGCGGACAACGGAGAGAGCCCCGAACATAGGAGCGGACAACGGAGAGAGCCCCGAACATAGGAGCGGACAACGGAGAGTGCCCCGAACATAGGAGCGGACAACGGAGAGTGCCCCCAACATAGGAGCGGACAACGGAGAGTGCCCTGAACATAGGAGAGGACAAAGGAGAGTGCCCCAAAACAGCGAGTGCCCCAAGAATAAGAGCGGACAACGGAGAGTGCCCCGAATATAGGAGCGGACAAAGGAGAGTGCCCCGAACATAAGAGCGGACAACGGAGAGTGCCCCCAACATAGGAGCGGACAACGGAGAGTGCCCCCAACATAGGAGCGGAGAACGGAGAGTGCCCTGAACATAGGAGCGGACAACGGAGAGTGCCCCGAACATAAGAGCAGACAACGGAGAGTGCCCCGAACATAGGAGCGGACAACGGAGAGTGCCCCGAACATAGGAGCGGACAACGGAGAGTGCCCCGAACATAGGAGCGGACAAAGGAGAGTGCCCCGAACATAGGAGCGGACAAAGGAGAGTGCTCCGAACATAGGAGCGGACAACGGAGAGTGCCCAGAACATAAGAGCAGACAACGGAGAGTGCCCCGAACATAGGAGAGGACAACGGAGAGTGCCCCGAACATAGGAGCGGACAACGGAGAGTGCCCCGAACATAGGAGCGGACAAAGGAGAGTGCCCCGAACATAGGAGCGGACAAAGGAGAGTGCCCCGAACATAGGAGCGGACAACGGAGAGTGCCCCGAACATAAGAGCGGACAACGGAGAGTGCCCCGAACATAGGAGCGGACAATGGAGAGTGCCCCGAACATAAGAGCGGACAACGGAGAGTGCCCCGAACATAAGAGCGGACAACGGAGAGTGCCCCGAACATAAGAGCGGACAACGGAGAGTGCCCCCAACATAGGAGCGGACAACGGAGAGTGCCCCGAACATAAGAGCGGACAACGGAGAGTGCCCCGAACATAAGAGCGGACAACGGAGAGTGCCCCGAACATAAGAGCGGACAACAGGGAGTGCCCCGAACATAAGAGCGGACAACGGAGAGTGCCCCGAACATAAGAGCGGACAACGGAGAGTGCCTTGAACATAGGAGCGGACAATGGAGAGTGCCCCGAACATAGGAGCGGACAACGGAGAGTGCCCCGAACATAAGAGCGGACAACGGAGAGTGCCCCGAACATAGGAGTGGACAAAGGAGAGTGCCCCGAACATAGGAGCGGACAAAGGAGAGTGCTCCGAACATAGGAGCGGACAACGGAGAGTGCCCAGAACATAAGAGCAGACAACGGAGAGTGCCCCGAACATAGGAGAGGACAACGGAGAGTGCCCCGAACATAGGAGCGGACAACGGAGAGTGCCCCGAACATAAGAGCGGACAACGGAGAGTGCCCCGAACATAGGAGCGGACAATGGAGAGTGCCCCGAACATAAGAGCGGACAACGGAGAGTGCCCCGAACATAAGAGCGGACAACGGAGAGTGCCCCGAACATAAGAGCGGACAACGGAGAGTGCCCCCAACATAGGAGCGGACAACGGAGAGTGCCCCGAACATAAGAGCGGACAACGGAGAGTGCCCCGAACATAAGAGCGGACAACGGAGAGTGCCCCGAACATAAGAGCGGACAACAGGGAGTGCCCCGAACATAAGAGCGGACAACGGAGAGTGCCCCGAACATAAGAGCGGACAACGGAGAGTGCCTTGAACATAGGAGCGGACAATGGAGAGTGCCCCGAACATAGGAGCGGACAACGGAGAGTGCCCCGAACATAAGAGCGGACAACGGAGAGTGCCCCGAACATAAGAGCGGACAACGGAGAGTGCCTCGAACATAGGAGCGGACAAAAGAGAGTGCCCCGAACATAGGAGCAGACAAGGGAGAGGGCCCGAAACAGCGAGTGTCCCGAACATAGGAGCGGACAACGGAGAGAGCCCCGAACATAGGAGCGGAGAACGGAGAGTGCCTCGAACATAGGAGCGAACAACGGAGAGTGCCCCGAACATAGGAGCGGAGAACGGAGAGTGCCCTGAACATAGGAGCGGACAACAGAGAGTGCCCCGAACATAGGAGCGGACAACGGAGAGTGCCCCGAACATAGGAGCGGACAACGGAGAGTGCCCTGAACATAGGAGCGGAGAACGGAGAGTGCCCCGAACATAGGAGCGGACAACGGAGAGTGCCCCGAACATAGGAGTGGACAATGGAGAGTGCCCCGAAACAGTGAGTGCCCCGAACATAGGAGTGGACAACGGAGAGTGCCCCGAACATAGGAGCGGAGAACGGAGAGTGCCCCGAACATAGGAGCAGACAACGGAGAGTGCCCCGAACATAGGAGCGGACAACGGAGAGTGCCCCGAACATAGGAGCGGAGAACGGAGAGTGCCCCAAACATAAGAGCGGAGAACGGAGAGTGCCCCGAACATAAGAGCGGAGAACGGAGAGTGCCCCGAAACAGCGAGTGCCCCGAACATAGGAACGGAAAACAGAAAGTGCCCCGAACATTGGAGCAGACAACAGAGAGTGCTCTGAATATAAGAGTGGACAACAGAGAGTGCCCCGAACATAGGAGCAGAAAACAGAGAGCGCCTCGAATATACTCAGGGTGATAACTGCCCTCCGCTCCATTATTGTATCTGCTGTATCTGCGTCCTGAGATTTGTGGGGGCAACTGGAAAGTCCTAAAATCACAGACATAGTGATCTTGATCCATGTGAGCCATGTGAATAAATCTGCACCTGGGAGTGCTATAGTCTGCAAAATGCATATGTTTTTTTTTTTTTTTTGGGGGGGGAACAGTTGTGAGAAGGTGACAAGAAGAGTGCTGGAGTCCCGCTATATCTCCCCCAGGTCTCTGACATATGTGAGGTCCGGGGAAGATCTGAAGTAGCCTCAGCACAGGGGCAGATCTGGAGTAACTCAGCACAGGGACAGATCTGGAGTAGCCTCAGCACAGGGGCAGATCTGGAGTAGCCTCAGCACAGGGGCAGATCTGGAGTAGCCTCAGCACAGGGACAGATCTGGAGTAGCCTCAGCACAGGAGCAGATCTGGAGAAGCCTCAGCACAGGGGCAGATCTGGAGTAGCCTCAGCAAAGGGACAGATCTGGAGTAGCCTCAGCACAGGGGCAGGTCTGGAGAAGCCTCAGCACAGGGGCAGATCTGGAGAAGCCTCAGCACAGGGGCAGATCTGGAGTAGCCTCAGCACAGGGGCAGATCTGGAGTAGCCTCAGCACAGGGGCAGATCTGGAGTAGCCTCAGCACAGGGGCAGATCTGGAGTAGCCTCAGCACAGGGGTAGGTCTGGAGTAGCCTCAGCACAGGGGCAGATCTGGAGAAGCCTCAGCACAGGGACTGTGACAGTCACAGCGCCCCATAACAGTGACAGCCACAGCCCTATAACAGTAATTAAGATATTTAATAATATTAAAATGATTTAAACAGAACATTTCAGATTTTGGGATTATTTTATTTTAGTTTTCAGATTTCGTTATATTTTTGTGGATTTGTTTTATCAGTTCTGACATAATCCCCAGAGAGCTCGAAGTCCTGTGCCTGTCATACAGGTCCCCACTCCGGTCCCTCATCACCCTGCACCGCCAATGTGACGATGATGAGGAGTGTAGTGCCCCCAGGTGGTCACACAGAGTAATACCTCTATGTAGTAAGTGATGGAGTCAGGGCTGAGGTCACCAGTGTCTGCTCAGTGTCAGGCAGGAGCCGCAGGACTATAAGAACATGTCTCACCATAACCGGAGTCATCGCGGGTCGGAGTCAGAATCCTCAACACCCTGATATATATATATATAGAGAGAGAGAGAGGACCAAGTGGTTATAAAGATCTCCTGAGAGGGGACGTGGGGAGGGTGTTATATGTTATAATAATGAGAAGGTCAGAGACCAATCCTGCTATATACAGGGGTCCGGAAAGTCTTCAGACCCTTCCCATGTCTCCCTCGTTGTCTCCTTGCCGCCATGTTATGTCTCAGTAATTGACACTCGGCCCCTCCTGACAGATAAAACAGAAATGGAGAGAAAACCTGAGCTCTCCCCCGGCCAGAAGTATCCGGAGCCTTTGCTGTGACCCTCATATGTATCTCACAGGTGTCCATTTCCTTCTGATCCTCCTTGAGATGCTTCTTCTCCTTCATTAGAGGTCGGCTGTGTGTAATTAACCTGATTGGATGTGATTAGGAGGCGCAGACCTGTCTATAATAAGACCTCACAGGTCACAGCATAGGAGAATCAGGAGGTCAAAGGAACTGTCCCAGGAGCTCAGAGACAGGATTGTGCAAGGCCCAGATCTGGCCAAGGTTCCTCAGAGCACAGCGGCCTCCATAATCCTTACATGGAAGAAGTTTGGGACGAGCAGAAATCTTCCTAGACCCGGCCATCCAGACAAACTGAGCAATGGTGGGAGAAGAGCCTTGGTGAGAGAGGTAAAGAAGAAGCCAACGATCACTGAGGCCGAGCTCCTGAGATACAGGAGGGGGATGGGAGAACGTTCCACAAAGTCACCGATCACTGCGGCCTCCACCAGTCAGGGCTTTATGGCAGAGGGGCCCGAAGGAAACCTCACCTCAGTGCAAGACATAGGAAAGCCAAAAACACAAGAAGGACTCCCAGACTATGAGAGATAAGATTCTCTGCTCTGAGGATGGTCTGTGTGGAGACAACCAGGCCCGGCCCAATACAATCCCACCAGTGACACATGGGGGGCAGCATCAGGCTATGGGGCAGGACGACTGGTGGTAATGGAAGGAAAGATGAATGCGGCCCAGTACAGAGAGATCCTGGAAGAAACCTCTCAGAGCGCTCTGGACCTCAGACCGGGCGAAGCTTCACCGTCCAACAAGACAATGACCCTCAGCACACGGCTAAAATAACAAAGGAACAACCCTGTGACCATTACTGACCGGCCCAGCCAGAGCCCCGACCTGAACCCAATGGAGCTTCTCTGGAGAGACCTGACAATGGCTCCACCAACGTCCTCCATCCAACCTGATGGAACTGGAGAGGATCTGCCAGGAAGAACCGCAGAGGAGCCCCAAATCCAGACTTGTATCAAGAAGACTCCGGGCTGTGTGAGCTTAGAAGGGGCAAATACTCCGAGCAAAGGGGCAAATACTCCGAGCAAAGGGGAAAATACTCCGAGCAAAGGGGCCGAATACTTCGAGCAAAGGGGCTGAATACTCCGAGCAAAGGGGCAAATACTCAGAGCAAAGGGGCCGAATACTCTGAGCAAAGGGGCTGAATACTCCGAGCAAAGGGGCAAATACTCAGAGCAAAGGGGCCGAATACTCTGAGCAAAGGGGCTGACTACTTCTGGCCAGGGGAGATTTCAGGTTTACTCTTTTGATAAAGTTACAAACATCTCTACATTTCTGTTTTTTTGTGAAGTTGGGGCTGAGTGTCCACTACTGAGACATAACATGGCCGCCATGACACAAAGAGTCTACAATGCCCTTATTACTGCTGCACCATCTGAGCCTGAGACCTTCTGCCCCCTAACATCATGTCTCCTATAGAGCTGGGGAACCTGTGGTGTCCATCATGGCTGACCCACAGTGGGTGCCCTCAGGAGATGCCAGGGGTTACCTATAGGATGATGTGCGTCTCAGGTCACTGCAGCCACAGGTGCAGGGTCAGGGGTCACTGAGATAACCCAAAGTGGAGGCTTGAAACACCTGGTGCTGTTTACCTGACATTGATCCGCTACAGCAGCAACCAAGGCAATGGCTGCCCTCTCCCCAGCATTTCTTAAGCTCCACATACCTGTGTGTGGGGTCATGTGGGGGCACCTGCAGAGTAGGCAGCAATGGTGGACATGGACAATCCTGACACTCACATGTTATGTGTCAGAGTCAGGGCTGGAGGTCATCAGTGTGTGCTCAGCTGTGTCTGCTCAGTGTCAGGAGCCTCCCCGGAGGGTAAAGCTGCAGGAACACACAGAGATCTACAATTCATGGAAAAACCTCTCAAGATCCAAGAACTACCATTACAAAACCAGGTCAAACTGCCCAAAGCCCTGGTGTGAAGAAGACACCTGGAGGACCTGCACAGACTGACAGTATACGTGCCCTAAAAGTACCATCTATAGTGCCCATATCATAGTATAGTGTCCAGAGAGGGGCTACGGGTCTCACCTGGCGAGGGTTTCTCTATGGCACACGTGGCCTGTGACCTTGTTTTTTGTGGCCTTTGGCTGTGTTTGCAATGAAGCGATGGCCTCAGGTGGCTCCTCATAGCAGGGACTGAGGCCACCGTTCTTTTTGTAACTAGCCACTACCTATTGTATTATTGTAATTGATCATATACTCACCTCTCCACACTCCTGTCCAGGCTTACCTCTAGGTGGTGCTGCACGTTGCATCACAACACTGAAGAAGTTCTTCATTGTCTGATATAGGGCGCCCTGGTGGTGGCCATGGTGGCAAACCCTTACACCACACCACTGTCTCCAGGTGTATCCGGGAGGACAATACAAGGGGAGCGCAGGAGGGAGGACGATACAAGGGGAGCACAGGAGGGAGGATGATACAAGGGGAGCACAGGAGGGAGGACGATACAAGGGGAGCACAGGAGGGAGGACAATACAAGGGGAGCACAGGAGGGAGGACGATACAAGGGGAGCACAGGAGGGAGGACAATACAAGGGGCGCACAGGAGGGAGGACGATACAAGGGGAGCGCAGGAGGGAGGACAATACAAGGGGCGCACAGGAGGGAGGACGATACAAGGGGAGCACAGGAGGGAGGACAATACAAGGGGAGCGCAGGAGGGAGGACGATACAAGGGGAGCACGGGAGGGAGGACGATACAAGGGGAGCACAGGAGGGAGGACGATACAAGGGGAGCACAGGAGGGAGAAGGATACAAGGGGAGCACAGGAGGGAGGACGATACAAGGGGAGTGCAGGAGGGAGGACGATACAAAAGGAGCACAGGAGGGAGGATGATACAAGGGGAGCACAGGAGGGAGGACAATACAAGGGGCGCACAGGAGGGAGGACAATACAAGGGGATCGCAGGAGGGAGGACGATATAAGGGGAGCACGGGAGGGAGGACGATACAAGGGGAGCACAGGAGGGAGGACGATACAAGGGGAGCACAGGAGGGAGGACGATACAAGGGGAGCACAGGAGGGAGGACGATACAAGGGGAGCACAGGAGGGAGGACGATACAAGGGGAGCACAGGAGAGAGGACGATACAAGGGGAGCGCAGGAGGGAGGACGATACAAAGGGAGCACAGGAGGGAGGACGATACAAGGGGAGCGCAGGAGGGAGGACGATACAAGGGGAGCACAGGAGGGAGAAGGATACAAGGGGAGCACAGGAGGGAGGACGATACAAGGGGAGTGCAGGAGGGAGGACGATACAAAAGGAGCACAGGAGGGAGGATGATACAAGGGGAGCACAGGAGGGAGGACAATACAAGGGGAGCGCAGGAGGGAGGACGATACAAGGGGAGCACGGGAGGGAGGACGATACAAGGGGAGCACAGGAGGGAGGACAATACAAGGGGAGCACAGGAGGGAGGACGATACAAGGGGAGCACAGGAGGGAGGACAATACAAGGGGCGCACAGGAGAGAGGACGATACAAGGGGAGCACAGGAGGGAGGACAATACAAGGGGAGCGCAGGAGGGAGGACGATACAAGGGGAGCACGGGAGGGAGGACGATACAAGGGGAGCACAGGAGGGAGGACGATACAAGGGGAGCACAGGAGGGAGGACGATACAAGGGGAGCACAGGAGGGAGGACGATACAAGGGAAGCACAGGAGGGAGGACGATACAAGGGGAGCACAGGAGAGAGGACGATACAAGGGGAGCACAGGAGGGAGGACGATACAAAGGGAGCACAGGAGGGAGGACGATACAAGGGGAGCGCAGGAGGGAGGACGATACAAGGGGAGCACAGGAGGGAGAAGGATACAAGGGGAGCACAGGAGGGAGGACGATACAAGGGGAGTGCAGGAGGGAGGACGATACAAAAGGAGCACAGGAGGGAGGATGATACAAGGGGACCACAGGAGAGAGGACGATACAAGGGGAGCACGGGAGGGAGGACGATACAAAGGGAGCACGGGAGGGAGGACGATACAAGGGGAGCAGAGGAGGGAGGACGATACAAAAGGAGCACGAGAGAGAGGACGATACAAAGGGAGCGCAGGAGGGAGGACGATACAAGGGGAGCACGGGAGGGAGGACAATACAAGGGGAGCACAAGAGGGAGGACGATACAAGGGGAGCACGGGAGGGAGGACGATACAAGGGGAGCACAGGAGGGAGGACGATACAAGGGGAGCACGGGAGGGAGGGCGATACAAGGGGAGCGCAGGAGAGAGGACGATACAAGGGGAGTGCAGGAGGGAGGACGATACAAGGGGAGCACAGGAGGGAGGACGATACAAGGGGAGCACAGGAGGGAGGACGATACAAGGGGAGCACAGGAGGAAGGACGATACAAAAGGAGCACAGGAGGGAGGACGATACAAGGGGAGCACAGGAGAGAGGATGATACAAAAGGAGCACAGGAGCGAGGACGATACAAGGGGAGCACGGGAGGGAGGACGATACAAGGGGAGCACAGGAGGGAGGACGATACAAAAGGAGCACAGGAGGGAGGACGATAGAAGGGGAGCACAGGAGGGAGGACGATACAAGGGGAGCACAGGAGGGAGGACGATACAAGAGGAACATGGGAGGGAGGACGGTACAAGGGAAGCACGGGAGAGAGGACGATACAAGGGGAGCACAGGAGGGAGGACGATATAAGGGGAGCACAGGAGGGAGGATGATACAAGAGGAGCACGGGAGGGAGGACGATACAAGGGGAGCACAGGAGGGAGGACGATATAAGGGGAGCACAGGAGGGAGGATGATACAAGAGGAGCACGGGAGGGAGGACGATACAAGGGGAGCACAGGAGGGAGGACGATACAAGGGGAGCACAGGAGGGAGGACGATACAAGGGAAGCACAGGAGGGAGGATGATACAAGGGGAGCACAGGAGGGAGGATGATACAAGGGGAGCACAGGAGGGAGGACGATACAAGGGGAGCGCAGGAGGGAGGACGATACAAGGGGAGCGCAGGAGGGAGGGTGATACAAAAGGAGCACAGGAGGGAGGACGATACAAGGGGAGCACAAACTGCATAAGTGACACTGCACATGTGTATGATTATCTATATACAGACACGCATCTCGTGCCCCTGTAATGTGGGAGCCTGTCCTCTGTCATGTGGTCTCCATTCTCCGTGGCGAAACCAGACACAAAGTCAGACATGCAGCAAAAAAAAAGGTTTCGCACTCGCACTCTCTTGGACGTACCGTTCTTGAGATTCAGCTTTTCCAAAACAATGACCTGCATTAGCCAATACAAACCAGTAAGTATTAGATACACAGCTCAGAACACACTATCACACACCAGGGGATTAGATACACAGCTCAGCACAAATCAGAAGATTAGATACACAGCTCAGCACACAGTATCATAGCCAAGGTTGTGGCGGCGCCCCCTGTGGTCAGTGACCAGTCAGTGCAGCAATGACAACCATGTACACACATTATATCTTTTGTTACTTTCACCCCATAAATTCTCTTATTCGCCAGAAATTATTGGCTTTAGTAACTTTTTGATTCTCCATCGTCAGGACTTGGAGGGGAGGAGGGGAGGAGGGAGGAGGGGAGGAGAGAGGAGGGGAGGAGGGGAAGAGGGGAAGAGGGGAGGAGGAAGGGGAGGAGGGGAAGAGGGGAGGAGGGGAAGAGGGGAGGAGGGAGGAGAGGAGCAAGGGAAGAGGGGAAGAGGGAGGAGGGAGGGGAGGAAAGAGGAGAGGAGCAGGGGAGGAGGGAAGAGGGGAGGAGGGAGGAGGGGAGGAAGGGAGGAGGGGAGGAAGGGAGGAGGGAGTACAATGTGCTGGGAAACTGGGAAATGGGGACATTCAAGAATTGGCATTTGTGCAACTTTCTTACAGGCTTCACTTTTACAGCGTTCACTCTGCAGCCACAATGACATCCCCTGTATTCTATACGTCCCCTGTATGTTATATATCACCTATATACCTCAGTATGTGAGAGCCCGGGACTGTGTGTCTGACACTGTGATCTGTAGTACGGGGGCACCACAAGGTCCAGTTTTTGCCCCATTTCTCTTCACACTGTACACTGCTGACTTTAGGCACAACTCCTCCAGCTGTTACTTACAGAAGTACTCCGATGTCTCTGTAATAGTAGCCTCACCACAGACGGGGGCGATAGCGAGTACAGAAACTTATACCGAGACTGTGTGGACTGATGTCAGCGGAACCAGCTCAGGATTAATGCTGGGAAGACCAAGGAGATTGTGGAGGACTTTAGTAAGTGGAGAAGTGCTCCGACCCCGGTGGAGATCCAAGGACATGTATTTGTAAGGGGCTTATGGAATAACTGTGTCATTTGTCTGATCTTCTGCTGCCATCTACTGCTGAAAGACTAAATTGCAGGGCAAATCTATTCACAAAAGAACCCCCCCTACAGCTCAGAGAAAGATGGTATGTTCCAGAGAGGAAAAGTGTGTGCATACAGGAAGCTGCAGGCAGAAGGGGGACACATGTCGTGCTAAGAGGACCTGCTGCAGGCTGCTTTGCCCATTAAGGACTTTCCTTTGCTGAACAAGGACCCTGAGAGACTTCACTATTCCTGCCTTGTGTCAGCTTGTAAACAGAGGTATGTTGGAGTGTGAGTAGAGTGAGGGGCCATACAGCTCGGTCAAGCATTAAAGCAGCTCTGTGTGCTGGAAGACAAAGCAGGCCCCTGCCTGGTAGATTAATAAGGTGCACCTTGTTACTGACTTACTTTAAGAGAGGTCTCTCCTAGCCAATGCATACAGGTTCTAACTAAAGACACTAGAGAGGTAACTACCACTATTTGTTGTGCGCACTGTCATATTGAAGTTATATGTTTTGCTTAGCTACTGTATACTTATTTCTTACCGTCTCTCCCGTTCCCATTCCCTTCCCCTCCTTTCTTTATTAAACTGTTATATATTGTTATTCCGTGGCTCCGTGCAGTTACTGCGTATATCATCACCTGCTCCCCATTACATTTCTGGCGTAGTCGGCAGGATACGCAGTCTGTATTGAGGCATGGAAGGACAGGGGAATGCTGTAGATGGGAATGCACTAGTGCAACCAGAAGGGGATGCACCAAGGCAACCAGATGGGGGAATACCAGTGAGACCTTTATCCCTGGGTGCAATGTTGACCCATATACCAAAATTTAAAGGAGATAATATACCGCTGCATGACTGGGCACAGCGTATGAAAGGCATGTTAAGGGTGGCAGGAGTAACTACAGAAAATCAAGGTGAAATATTGCTGATGGCCCTAGAGGGGCATGCTCAAGATACTGTATTGCTGCGTCCTGAGAGTGAAAGGAGGACACTGGAGCAGGTGGTGAAGATTCTTGAGAGAGTGTATGGTGGGAGACCTGAAACAGGTGATTTGCAGGCACAATTGTTTCATAGATTACAATGTGAGGAGGAAGGGTTGCCACAGTATGCCAATGCACTTCAGAGAATTATGAGGCGAATTCTTGCCGCAGAGCCAGAACTAGCACAAACTCCCGGATATGCTGATCGCACCCTGCGAGATCAATTTCTTAGAGGACTATACAATCCACTGATTAAAAGTGCCCTCCGGGAACGAATCAGAGTAGAGAAAAAACTGACTTTCCAAGAGATATTAGAAGAGGCAGTCTCACGCACGCAGGCTGAAGACCATGACCCACCGAATAAATGGAGTGAGGTCCGGACGCATAGGGTAGTCCCGAGTGAGGAGCCCAGAGAGCCAAGTCGGCTGGAAAAACAAGTAGATCTTCTGCAAGAGACTGTATTAGCCCTTCAAGAGCAGCTGAAGCTTATGCAATTACAAGCCAGAACGCCAATGACTGAAGTGGTAGCAACAAGACCAGCGGCCGCGCAGCCAAACACTCGCATAGCATCAGAGCAAGAAAAGAGAGACCGGTTTGATCAAAGGCGACAGAGACTCGCTAGAGAATATCAGTGTTGGGACTGTAGAAGGTGGGGCCACATGGCAAGTCGCTGCCCTGAGAAGAGGGGACCCCAGGGGACTCCGACGTTAAACTAGAACCTCCCTCCATAGTTGGGCGTATGGCGGGAGGACAAACGGACAGTATGGGAGATAAATGCCCTGAAGATATAGTTGCAAACACTCCAACGATTACGGCTGAATTTGAAGGGAAGAAAGTGAGATGCCTGCTAGATACGGGGTCTCAGGTGACCACGATGCCAGAACAATTCTTCTATCAACACTTTGGACGGACCATGTCCATTGACAAGAGAGCCCATATCAAGCTGATGGCCGCTAACAATCTACCTATTCCAGTAGTGGGAGTCGTGTGGATGGCGGTGCGTGCTTGTGGCCAAGACTTAGGCCAGAAGGGGATTATATTAACGGAAGGACAGTACAACAGGGTGGTGCCAGCCATCATGGGCATGAATATTTTGAAGGAGCTGGATCAGCTGCTTTTCAACAAAGAAGGACCTGATTACTGGAAGCAGACCGCTAATGACAGACCCACGCAGAAAGTTTTCCAGCACCTTATCCGCACCAGCGGTTTGAGGAGGAATGGCGGGAATCGATATCCAGTAGGAAAGATCCGCGTACCAAGGCGGACCAAGATAACTTTACCACCAAATCGAGAGACTGTCCTCACGTTACCTGTTGGGGCGCACCGGAAGCTAGATGGTATAGAAGTTTTGGTGGAGCCCATATTCCTCGAAGAGGATAGAGTTGATCCATTGGTGGCATGAACTTTAGCCAGGGTGAGAGATGGAAGAGTCCCTTTGCGGTGTGTGAATACAAGTGATCAAGCCCTCACGTTCACACCGGGTGTCGTCTTGGGACATGTTTATTTGGCGCCTGAAGAAGTAGCAAGTACTGAGACAATTGAGCTGAAACCAATAGAGGGAGAAGCCTGGGCCTTGTCCGTATCCTTTGAAGAAAGAGAGGATCCCACTGAACAGTGGAACAGCCGCATTATCCTAGGACAGATGGGAGCAGACCTCACACCCTTTACTCCTGTAGAGGCCAAAACTATAGAAAATTTTATCTGGGAAAATCAGGCCACGTTCTCTCGACACGAGGAGGACTTCGGTTGTACCGACAAAATTCAACATGAGATACCCACTGGGGAGGCTCCCCCCAGCAGAGAGAGATATCGACAGATACCCCCAAAGTACTATAAAGAAGTAAAGGAATTGCTTGCGCAGATGCTGAAGAGCGGGGTGATATGAGAAAGTCAGAGCCCTTGGGCTGCCCCGATTGTGCTGGTTAAGAAAAAGGATGGGTCCACTCGGTTTTGTGTTGATTACCGCAAACTGAACAGTTGTACAATCCGAGATTCTTATCCACTGCCCCGTATAGAGGAGTCATTGACCGCCTTGGGAAAAGCCCGTTACTTCTCCTCTCTGGACTTGGCCAGTGGGTATTGGCAGGTCCCTGTGGCAGAGAAAGACAAAGCCAAGACTGCATTCATTGTGCCCATGGGGCTCTTTGAATTCAACCGAATGCCGTTTGGACTGAGTAATGCCCCGGGAACCTTTCAGCGCCTTATGGAAAGCTGTCTAGGAGACATGAACTTTGAAGCTACCCTGATATACCTGGATGATATCGTGGTATATTCTGCAAGCTTTACACAACATCTAGACCAGTTAGGCCAAGTGTTCCGACGCCTGCGGGGACATGGGCTTAAACTCAAGCCTAAGAAGTGTCGAATCTTTCAGAGAGAAATCGAATATCTGGGGCACAAAGTGTCCGAAGCTGGAATACAACCTTCAGATGACAAAGTGAGAGCAGTGCAACAGTGGCCCACACCGACCACATTGAGGGAAGTTCGTGCATTCCTTGGGCTAGCGGGTCATTACCGCTGCTTTATCAAGCACTTTGCGAAGTTGGCAGAACCCTTGCACGAATTACTCAGAGGGACTGCAAGAGGGCCAAAAACACAAAGGATCAACTGGGGACCTCGACAAGCGGAAGCTATGGACAAAATAAAAGAAGCCTTGACCAGCGCCCCTATCCTCGCATATGCAGACTACAATCTTCCCTTCCGGTTATATACCGACGCAAGCCTTTACGGACTAGGCGCAGTACTGTCACAAGTACAAGAGGGCGTTGAACGTGTAATTGCTTACGGCAGCCGTACGTTACGAGAAACAGAACGTAATCCTGTGAATTACAGCTCTTTTCGCTTGGAACTGCTGGCGTTAGTGTGGGCAATCACTGAAAGGTTTGCCGAGTACCTCGCTGGAGCCCGGATTGAAGTATACACGGACAACAACCCCCTGGCACACATCACCACTGCCAAGTTGGGAGCCATGGAGCAAAGGTGGATAGCACGTTTATCCAAGTATGACTACCATGTACAGTACCGCTCAAAACATGAGAACCAAAATGCTGATGCGCTCTCTCGAGTCACCTCAGAAGTTCCTGTGGGAGAAATAGATGAACAATTGGAAGAAGATGAAATTCCAGATTTCCGCAAGTTCACCTCAAAGGTTGTAGAGGCTCGGATTTTGGAAATAACAACAGGAACATCTTCACGGCTACTGGGCCAATCCAGGGAAGAATGGATCAAAGTGCAGTCTTCTGACCCAGAGTTAGTCAGGGTGAGGGAATGGGTGACTCAACAGAGGAAACCAAGCAAGAAGGTACGGGAAGAATTATCACACGAGACCCTCCAGATTTTGAGCCAGTGGGAGAAGTTGTCTATGCAAGAGGGGCTGCTGTATCGCAGAGTGTACTTGGCGGCTGAGCTAGAGGAGCGATGGCAGGTGGTGATACCGCAGAAAATGGCATTACCCCTGGCTCAGGAAGCTCATGAGAAGGGGGCCCACTTTGGACCGGATAAGACGTACCAATGGCTGCAAAGGATAGTATACTGTCCCCAACTTCTCCGGACAGTAGAAAAAGCCTGCAAGTTGTGCCGTGCCTGTGAGCTAAGCAAGTCCCTGACACAGAGAGCGCCAACGCAAACCATTGTTACCAAGGAGCCATTGGAAGTGCTTATGATTGACTATCTGAAGATTGGACATTCACATCGGGGCTATCAGTACTGTCTTGTGATGACGGATCATTTCACCAAGTTTGCAGTGGTGACGCCCACCAAAGATCAAACGGCTGCATCAGCTGCGCAAGCCATCAGTGAAAACTTTATCCAAGTGTATGGCTGTCCCAAACGAATACACTCTGATCAAGGGGCCTGCTTTCAGGGCAGTGTCATGAGGGAGCTGCAGAGAATCTATGGCATGCAAAGGTCAAAAACCACTCCGTACCATCCCCAAGGAAACGGAGCCTGTGAGAGGTTCAATCGGACTCTATTACAGATGCTACGCACATTAGAAGATGATCGCAAGAGCCACTGGCCCAATTATGTAGCAGAATTGGTGTGGACTTACAATAATCGTGTTCACTCTACCACCGGCTATGCCCCATATGTTTTGTTGTTTGGAAGAACTGGGAGGGGCATCGAGGAATTGAACCTGACTCCCCCTGGGGATAGTGAAAGTCAGAGTGTGGGCTCCTGGATAGACTGCCATCGCAGACGACTGGAGACTGTACATCGCATTGTCACCAAGCGACTACAGGAAAAGAAACACCCGCCACAAAAACCTGCACAAGAGGTTCCGTTCCAACCGGGTGACAAGGTTCTAGTCGCTGAGAAGCGTCCACAACATAAATTGAGTGAGCGCTGGGAAGTAGAGCCCTACATTGTAGTCAGAAGAACCTTCCCCCATGGACCAGTTTATGAAGTGAAAAATGAGCGAGGGGACCGTACTCGCATTCTCCACCGAAATATGCTAAGGCCCTGTTATTCTGAGACAAGACCGACTGAAAGCGAAGCTGAGAGCACGCCTGCATCTGTATGTGTCCCCACTGAGGGGGGCTTTGAAGACGAAGACGAAGAATGGTGGCAGCCTCCAACCAACCCAGTCGACTGGGAAGCATCACCTGACAGAGATCCAGAAGATGTAAACCTTGAAGACAGCCTCCTTCCTCCATCTAATCCAGATGCAGGTGCCACCCCTGCAGAAGATGATCTGACCTTTGCCAGAGCCAGCAATGAGAATGCTGTGACCCCTGATATGGCTCAGACCACGAGAGAAGTGGCCATGGCTCCACGTAGAACTGAGAGGGCCAATGCTGGTATTCCCCCTGAAAGGTATTTGGCAGATGAGTTTGTGTATACTGTTAATAGGGTTGATTATAAAGTATTGACCCCCAAACCCAGGTTGGGAGGCCGAGCAGAAGGTGCTTTCGCATGACCCTATGTAAGGCGTCCAAGGAAAGTATCGACCGGGACGGCCGATGTCAAAGAGGGGGGGCATGTAAGGGGCTTATGGAATAACTGTGTCATTTGTCTGATCTTCTGCTGCCATCTACTGCTGAAAGACTAAATTGCAGGGCAAATCTATTCACAAAAGAACCCCCCCTACAGCTCAGAGAAAGATGGTATGTTCCAGAGAGGAAAAGAGTGTGCATACAGGAAGCTGCAGGCAGAAGGGGGACACATGTCGTGCTAAGAGGACATGCTGCAGGCTGTTTTGCCCATTAAGGACTTTCCTTTGCTGAACAAGGACCCTGAGAGACTTCACTATTCCTGCCTTGTGTCAGCTTGTAAACAGAGGTATGTTGGAGTGTGAGTAGAGTGAGGGGCCATACAGCTCGGTCAAGCATTAAGCAGGCCCCTGCCTGGAAGATTAATAAGGTGCACCTTGTTACTGACTTACTTTAAGAGAGGCCTCTCCTAGTCAATGCATGCAGGTTCTAACTAAAGACACTAGAGGGGTAACTACCACTATTTGTTGTGCGCACTGTCATATTGAAGTTATATGTTTTGCTTAGCTACTGTATACTTATTTCTTACCTTCTCTCCCGTTCCCATTCCCTTCCCCTCCTTTCTTTATTAAACTGTTATATATTGTTATTCTGTGGCTCTGTGCAGTTACTGCGTATATCATCACCTGCTCCCCATTACATATTGAGATAGTCAGGACCTATAAGTATCTGGGTGTGCTCCTCAACAATAAACTAGACTGGGCTGATCACCTGGAGGCGCTGCACAGAAAGGGCCACAGCAGACTCTACCTGCTCAGGAGGCTGAGGGGCTGCGGGGTCCAGGGGACACTTCTTAGGGCCTTTTCCATCTTCTTCAGTGTGGTCTGCTGGGGGCGCTGTATACCAGCCAGGGACAGGAATAGACTTGTTAGGCAGGTTAGAAGGGCCGGCTCTGTCCTGGGGAGCCCCCTGGGCCCAGTACAGGTGGGGGGTGACAGAAGGATACTGTCTGTGGTGACCTCCATGCGGGAGAACAAATCCCACCCCATGTATGAGACTGTGATAGCACCAGGTAGTCCTGTCAGTGACCGACTGCTGCACCCCAAGTGTGAGAAGGAGCTATCAGAGATCCCCCCCGCGGTCAGGCTGTATAATCTACATCAGGCCGAGCGCAGATACTCCGCACACAGAGCTACATGCTCCGGAGTCTTGTTTCTTTTCTTCCTTTGCTGCTCTGACTCCCAGTATCTTTCGCCTATCTACTATTCTGAGTTTAGGTCTCCTTCTGTCATATATTACTGTATTATCTGCTGCTGTAACACGCTGAGTATCCCCATGGTGGGACTATGAAAGGATTATCTTATCTTATATTATTCTATATGTCACCTATACTCTATGTGTCACATGTATTCTATATCTCCCCCTGTATTCTACATATCACTTATATACTATATGTCCCCTGTATAGTATGTGTCACCATTATTCTATATGTCCCCTGTATAGTATATGTCTCCTGTATTCTATATGTCCCCTTTATAGTATATGTCACCATTATTCTATATGTCCCCTGTATAGTATATGTCCCCTATATTCTATATGTCTCCTGTATTCTATATGTCCCCTATATTCTATATGTCTCCTGTATTCTATATGTCCCCTATATTCTATATGTCTCCTGTATGGTATATGTCACCATTATTCTATATGTCCCCTGTATAGTATATGTCACCATTATTCTATATGTCCCCTGTATAGTATATGTCCCCTTTATAGTATATGTCACCATTATTCTATATGTCCCCTGTATAGTATATGTCTCCTATATTCTATATGTCTTCTGTATTCTATATGTCCCCTGTATAGTATATGTCTCCTATATTCTATATGTCCCCTGTATAGTATATGTCTCCTATATTCTATATGTCCCCTGTATAGTATATGTCTCCCATATTCTATATGTCCCATGTCCCCTGTATAGTATATGTCTCCTGTATTCTATATGTCCCCTGTATGGTATATGTCACCATTATTCTATATGTCCCCTGTATAGTATATGTCACCATTATTCTATATGTCTCCTGTATTCTATATGTCCCCTGTATAGTATATGTCTCCTATATTCTATATGTCCCCTGTATAGTATGTCTCCTATATTCTATATGTCCCCTGTATAGTATATGTCTCTTGTATTCTACATGTCCTCTGTATAGTATATGTCTCCTATATTCTATATGTCCCCTGTATAGTATATGTCTCCTGTATTCTATATGTCCCCTGTATAGTATATGTCACCATTATTCTACATGTCCTCTGTATAGTATATGTCTCCTATATTCTATATGTCCCCTGTATAGTATATGTCTCCTGTATTCTATATGTCCCCTGTATAGTATATGTCTCCTGTATTCTACATGTCCTCTGTATAGTATATGTCTCCTATATTCTATATGTCCCCTGTATAGTATATGTCTCCTGTATTCTATATGTCCCCTGTATAGTATATGTCTCCTGTATTCTACATGTCCTCTGTATAGTATATGTCTCCTATATTCTATATGTCCCCTGTATAGTATATGTCTCCTGTATTCTATATGTCCCCTGTATAGTATATGTCACCATTATTCTATATGTCCCCTGTATAGTATATGTCACCATTATTCTATATGTCTCCTATATTCTATATGTCCCCTGTATAGTATATGTCCCCTATATTCTATATGTCCCCTATATTCTATATGTCTCCTGTATTCTATATGTCCCCTGTATTCTATATGCCCCCTGTATAGTATATGTCTCCTGTATAGTATATGTCACCATTATTCTATATGTCCCCTTGCACTGACAGCCTTTACACTCTTTGCACCGCTCACGGGCTCACGGCCACCTGCACCCCCGGCCCATCCTAATCCTCCAGCCCAGGGGTTCTGTTCTCCTCTCCTTCTCCCGCTACCATTTCTCTGTATGTCCCATTATTTTGTTTATTTACTTGTATCATCATCTGATCTTTTTGCCCCTCCCCCTTGACTTTGGGGGCACTTTTTTTTTGACTGTGTTGGCCAGAAATGCGTTGTGTGTGTATGGAATACAAGTCAATTCCCTGGACCGGCACTGTTGACCTTGTTTTTTTCTTCCTGGAGAAATTCTCCTTATATTCGGACTGTGAAGCCGTGAGATCCGCTCGTCCCGAGGAGGTGTCGGGCTGTGTACATGTATCGTAGTAGTGAGAATCTCTCCGCGCGGTCACTTTACACTATTATAGCGGATGTCAGGAAAGGGTTAAGTACTCTGGGATATGGCGACGTCTTCCAGAAATGATCTGTGAGAGTCCCGAGGATGCTCGGATGGCGTTATATATGGAGTGGACCCTGTAATAGGTCATAGGTCACATAAGCACCTCCCATTGTGTATGATGGGTAGCGTGTTGTTTGGGTTATGTCATTGATGTCATCATGTGATAACATTCAGACCGTCTCATTGGTGGGTCAAATCTAGATAAACTCCTTATCCTAAAGTGCCCCGCTCCTGAAGAAGGAGTACACGAAACGTGCGTAGAGCCGGTGCACGGGGGCCCTCCAGTGCGGGACAGGTAGGTTAGTCCTCCGGCGCTGGTCTTATCGGTAGTCTCATATCCCTTTAACCCCAGGTAAGATGTGCGCATGTAATTGGGAGCCTTGTCTGTGATCTTGGTATAGCAGTGCCGGATAGGAGACAATTCCAGAGCATGGTCCTACATCATGTCCTACACGCCAGGAATTTACGATGATTATTGTGTGAAATTTAAATTAAAAAAATCAATTTGTTGTAATTTTTCTAGGCTGTTCCTCTCCCAATTCTCTGGTGACATCTGTTGGATTCCTTTGGCTTTTGGAGTAGATTCCACCATTGTATACAGGGATTTTCAGTCCATAAATATAATTTCTTGTCCCCAGCTGTTGCCCATGACTTGTAGGCCCAATTACTATTATTACGGTTTCAATAATTATATTTGTCCATTTCAGTCCTGTATCTGACTCACACGGGTCACTATGTATAGATTTGTATAATATGGCACAAATGTCGTGCCCATCGCGGTCCCATTGGTCTGAGAGTAATAATATGGTGTCTACATGAAGGGCTGCGGTGTACCCTGTATGAGGGGGTTCTCCACCAGGAACTAGGGAACTCTATGATAGGATATATTAGTATGGGGGCTGTAACATCTAGAGAGTCACTAATGTAATGAACCTTACATTGTAGGTCCCCCGCATTTACATATTAAACATATGGGTCACGTGTATCAGCAAAAGACAAAAAGGATAAAAGACTGTAAGAGCCTCAGCCCACCATAAAAGGTCCAAACCATGGTCGCCTTTAATGAATGAAGTGATGGAAGGTATGAAGTCGCTCCCGCCGCTCTCCTGTGGGATCGGACCAGTTGGGTTCACCATTACTCTATACATATCAACCTTCCTTGACCGCCCATCACCCTCCCACCAGATGTCCTTTCTTGGACAATACCTGCAACATACCAGGAACCCCAATAAGACCTGTTGTACCGAGATGTCCTGACCCAGACGTCACCATCACAATATGACCCTTGTCATGGTTGCTCAGATCCTTACGCTTGCTCATTTTTCCTGCTTTGCTGCCTGAGGTAGCCCAGCATATCCCCATATATATTTCCCCCTACACCCAACAGCAGCACAACTGGGGTATTCCTGCCCCTATGAGCTGTTAGGACAGGTGGAATATTTAATTACCTAACAGCAATTAACCCCTATAAGAGGTCGGAAGACCAACTCCCCCTTGTGTTTTTTTCTGTCCTGTGGGACAGGACAGGTGGACAGGGGAGAGGTGCTCCGGCCTCCTATAGGGGGTCCCCTCTCCCCCCTAATTGTACCTTGCTGCGCGGTTCCTGAGGAGGTCTCCCTCGCTGCTTTGGTCCGGGTCTCCCTGGCTGAAGCTGTGCCTGCAGCATCCCGGACGTCTGGTCTATTGCTGAGCCGGCGGGTAGGAACTTCTGTCCTCCGGCGGGGTCTGGGAACCAGTTTGTGGTTCCCAGGTTCCGCCCCAGCCGGGGACTGCTTCCGGGGAAACCGCGCATGCGCAGTCCGCGCGACCCGTTCTAGGGGCCGCGGCTGCAAGCAGCTTACAACAAGTAGGACTTAGTGAGAGCTTTACAGATTTATCTAGAGCGCACTGCGTCCTTTCGGAAATCGGAGAATTTGCTGATCAACGTGTTTGGCCACACTAAAGGTACCAAAGCATCCAAACCAACTCTGTCAAGATGGATTAGAGAAGCCATTATCTGCTCCCTACGTGCTCAGGATCTCCCAGTGCCAGACCTTATCCGTGCCCATGCCACCCGAGCAGTAGCAACATCTTGGGCCGAGAGACGTTCTCTTTCCTTGGAGCAGATATGTGCAGCGGCTTCTTGGAGTTCTCAGCTAACTTTCGCCAAACATTATAGACTTGAGTGGCGAACGATGGAGTACACAGCATTTGGACACTCGGTATTGGCATCAGTCTGCCAGGATCACCCGCCCTAGGGTAAAGCGATACTTGCTAAATCCCCAGTTGTGCTGCTGTTGGGCGTAGGGGGAATGAAAGATTATGAAAGATAATCTGTTTTCCCTTAGCCCAAACAGCAGCACAAGGCTCCCCCCCCCCCCCCTCCCTATGCTGTATTTGTACTATTTTTTGTACTATGTCATATTACTTCTGTAAAATATATGTCAAAACTTTTACTTGTTACTAACACAAGGGGGAGTTGGTCTTCTGGCCTCTTATAGGGGTCAAAGCTGTTAGGTAATTAAATATTCCACCTGTCCTAACAGCTCATTAGGGGCAGGAATACCCAGCTGTGCTGCTGTTTGGGCTAAGGGAAAACAGATTATCATTCATAATCTTTCGATATCTACTTGTCCCCGTTATTCCCACAGCGTGTCTACTGGATTTGTGACCCGTGTGCTGTCCCTGGAAGGTTTTACAAACCCCCATTACTCATTGTCCTAGGCCCTGTCACAGTAGTCTTCTGGTCCTCTGAGGTGGTGCAGTCCTCCATCTTCATGATGTCTTTGGCCCACCATGAGGACTGCAGATGGCACTGGAGGACGGCTGGCTGTAATGGCAGGGCCTAGGACAGCAGGGAAGTTTTTAGGCCTTTTCTTTGTGTGTTTCGGTCTGAAGCCGCGACCCCGGAGAATAATAAAGGATTTGACAGGGCACATGAGATACGGACGCAATAAATTCAGAGATTGTTTCATAAGTATTTGTGAGCTTCGTCTTGGTCTGAACCAAAAGCGCTTTATTACACCCAAGAATCTCTACAGATCTGAGTCTAATAATGGGGGGCCCCAGGGGGGGGGCAGGAACCGAATAGACCCTGACACTCACCTCTCCAGGGCTCCCTCACAGCATCTGGGGTTCACTCCTGATGTCAACGTCCCAGGTCACCGCCAAGGCCTGTGATTGGTTCTCAGCAATTATTTGGGCTAGGTAGACATGATTTTGATGTGATCCCCTAATCACAGACCTTATAGGAGACCTGGGGATCACTGACCTCACTCCGGAGTCTGGAACTGATGATTGGATGCAGCGAGGTCTCCCGGGAGAGGTGAGTATGAGCGGGGGAGGAGTCATCCACTTATTATAATGACTCATGAATGTCGGTTTTGACTTAGCTCAATTTTTTGGGAAAATTTGGGTAAAACCTGACTTGTTACAAAGTGTTTTTCTCTTCTCTTGTTCTAAATGAATTTTTTGCCCAAATCAAGAGAATTTCTCCAACACCGATCTGACAAGACGAGTAACGGGATCTTTATTTGTGTGTCATACAAGGTTACAGGACTGAGGACTTCAGGATGGTGAGGACGGAGCCCAGTGCCAGGAGGATGGCGGCATAGCTGGACCTGATGATGGCGCCACCACTGTAGTTACACAGATTGGAGGAACAGCAGGTGACGGTGGCGGTGACTCCGGCGATGGTCAGGGTGGTGGGCGCGCAGGATGTTTCACACCTCTTAAGGATGCTGGTAGATGAGACGCCTGCTACAGAGGAGACAAGTGAAACGTAAGGAACGGAGCAGTCATGTGACTATTCATCACTGACACTAGTAGGGGTGGGGTTGTGACAACCTGTCAGTCACTGTAGTCAGATCCCACCTGTAAGAGAATGAACATCCAACCAAAACACTGAACTCACCAAATGAGCCGGATCCCACCGAGGTCAGACAATACGTTTCATTGCTGGAACAGTTTGTAACAGTCAAACAGGCGGAGTTAGAAGATGCTAAGTCACATGTGTAACACTGCAGAGAGTAAGCTGCGGAGACAAGAGGAGAGGTTATATGTGTATCTAATCCTGTCCTGTGTGATACTGTATACTGAGCTGTGTATCTAATCCTGTCCCGTGTGATACTGTATACTGAGCTGTGTATCTAATCCTATCCTGTGTGATACTGTATACTGAGCTGTGTATCTAATCCTATCCTGTGTGATACTGTATACTGAGCTGTGTATCTAATCCTGTCCCGTGTGATACTGTATACTGAGCTGTGTATCTAATCCTATCCTGTGTGATACTGTATACTGAGCTGTGTATCTAATCCTATCCCGTGTGATACTGTATACTGAGCTGTGTATCTAATCCTATCCTGTGTGATACTGTATACTGAGCTGTGTATCTAATTCTATCCTGTGTGATACTGTATACTGAGCTGTGTATCTAATCCTCTCCTGTGTGATACTGTATACTGAGGTGTGTATCTAATCCTATCCCGTGTGATACTGTATACTGAGCTGTATCTAATCCTATCCTGTGTGATACTGTATACTGAGCTGTGTATCTAATCCTATCCTGTGTGATACTGTATACTGAGCTGTGTATCTAATCCTATCCTGTGTGATACTGTATACTGAGCTGTGTATCTAATCCTATCCTGCGTGATACTGTATACTGAGCTGTGTATCCAATCCTATCCTGTGTGATACTGTATACTGTGCTGTGTATCTAATCCTATTCTGTGTGATACTGTATACTGAGCTGTGTATCTAATCCTATCCTGTGTGATACTGTATACTGAGCTGTGTATCTAATCCTATCCTGTGTGACACTGTATACTGAGCTGTGTATCTAATCCTATCCTGTGTGATACTGTATACTGTGCTGTGTATCTAATCCTATTCTGTGTGATGCTCTTTAGTGTATCTAATCCTATCCTGTGTGATACTGTATACTGAGCTGTATCTAATCCTATCCTGTGTGATACTGTATACTGAGCTGTATCTAATCCTATCCTGTGTGATGCTCTCTAGTGTATCTAAGCCTATGTTGCCCATATATTGCCCCTGTCGGGCAGGTGTAGGCTCTTACCTGTGGCTGCACAGAAGGCGATGACCAGGAGGAGACTTGTTTGGGCCGCCATGGTGTGCGCTGTGATGGGGAGACTCGTCCTCTCTCTATGTACAGGTATATACAGGGCTCAGTCCTCGCTCTCTCTATATCGGTATATATATTGGTGTGATTGGGGCGGCTTATCTCTTGCCCTCTCTATATATATACAGGTGTGTGCTTTAGGAGGTCCGTCCTTCCCCTTTGTGTAGATTATATATACAGTTATATCATATGTTTGTATATGAGAAGATGCTTCTAGGAAAAGTGATGTGTAACATGAGTGGGTCCGTAACAGAATAGACAGAAGGACAATAGCACTGCCATATATTTGGGAGAGGTGTTTCTGCTGCCCTGAGCTGTTTCGTGCTGTGCCCCAGTCACTATGTGATATAGAGTCCCTTTGGTTTCACCATGGTGTCACCATCCACTCTCCAAATTTGGATCCTCCTACCGAACATGATGTGCTCACTTTAGTTTTTATTTTTTTTAGTTCACCTCTTTGGGGTTGGATGGGGTTGAGGTTTGGGCTCTCCATAGATAGTCAATTCCTTTAAACTGGACCTCTTTCACTGGAGCAAGTCCTGCAGGAACAAAATAGAAGCCCCAACCTGTCCCCACAAAGATGGAGCAACAATGTCACCGATGTCCTGGTGTGCCAAAGATGAAGATTTACCTTCTCTAGAACAGGCGAAGGCCGACCCCGAAATAAACACTTGTCCTCTCCATATATCTCTGACCTCACCCTCACCTGTCCTCTCCATATATCTCTGACCTCACCCTCACCTGTCCCCTCCATATATCTCTGACCTCATCCTCACCTGTCCTCTCCATATATCTCTGACCTCACCCTCACCTGTCCTCTCCATATATCTCTGACCTCATCCACACCTGTCCCCTCCATATATCTCTGACCTCACCCTCACCTGTCCTCTCCATATATCTCTGACCTCACCCTCACCTGTCCTCTCCATATATCTCTGACCTCACCCTCACCTGTCCCCTCCATATATCTCTGACCTCATCCACACCTGTCCCCTCCATATATCTCTGACCTCATCCACACCTGTCCCCTCCATATATCTCTGACCTCATCCACACCTGTCCCCATCATATATCTCTGACCTCATCCTCACCTGTCCCCTCCATATATCTCTGACCTTATCCTCACCTGTCCCCTCCATATATCTCTGACCTCATCCTCACCTGTCCTCTCCATATATCTCTGACCTCATCCTCATCTGTCCTCTCCATATATCTCTGACCTCATCCTCACCTGTCCCCTCCATATATCTCTGACCTCACCTGTCCTCTCCATATATCTCTGACCTCACCTGTCCTCTCCATATATCTCAGATCCTCATCCTCACCTGTCCTCTCCATATATCTCTGACCTCACCTGTCCTCTCCATATATCTCAGATCCTCATCCTCACCTGTCCTCTCCATATATCTCAGATCCTCATCCTCTCCTGTCCTCTCCATATATCTCAGATCCTCATCCTCACCTGTCCCCTCCATATATCTCTGACCTCATCTTCACCTGTCCTCTCCATATATCTCTGACCTCATCCTCACCTGTCCCCTCCATATATCTCTGACCTCATCTTCACCTGTCCTCTCCATATATCTCTGACCTCATCCTCACCTGTCCCCTCCATATATCTCTGACCTCACCTGTCCTCTCCATATATCTCTGACCTCATCCACACCTGTCCCCTCCATATATCTCTGACCTCATCTTCACCTGTCCTCTCCATATATCTCTGACCTCATCCTCACCTGTCCCCTCCATATATCTCTGACCTCATCTTCACCTGTCCTCTCCATATATCTCAGATCCTCATCCTCACCTGTCCCCTCCATATATCTCTGACCTCATCTTCACCTGTCCTCTCCATATATCTCTGACCTCATCCTCACCTGTCCCCTCCATATATCTCTGACCTCATCTTCACCTGTCCTCTCCATATATCTCTGACCTCATCCTCACCTGTCCCCTCCATATATCTCTGACCTCACCTGTCCTCTCCATATATCTCTGACCTCATCCACACCTGTCCCCTCCATATATCTCTGACCTCATCCTCACCTGTCCCCTCCATATATCTCTGACCTCATCCTCACCTGTCCCCTCCATATATCTCTGACCTCATCTTCACCTGTCCTCTCCATATATCTCTGACCTCATCCTCACCTGTCCCCTCCATATATCTCTGACCTCATCCACACCTGTCCCCTCCATATATCTCTGACCTCATCCTCACCTGTCCCCTCCATATATCTCTGACCTCATCTTCACCTGTCCCCTCCATATATCTCTGATGTCATCCTCATCTGTCCCCTCCATATATCTCTGACCTCATCCTCACCTGTCCCCTCCATATATCTATGACCTCCTCACCTGTCCCCTCCATATATCTCTGACCTCCTCACCTGTCCCCTCCATATATCTCTGACCTCATCCCCACCTGTCCTCTCCATATATCTCTGACCTCATCCTCACCTGTCCCCTCCATATATCTCTGACCTCATCCTCACCTGTCCCCTCCATATATCTCTGACCTCATCCTCACCTGTCCCCTCCATATATCTCTGACCTCATCCTCACCTGTCCCCTCCATATATCTCTGACCTCATCCACACCTGTCCCCTCCATATATCTCTGACCTCATCCTCACCTATCCCCTCCATATATCTCTGACCTCATCCTCACCTGTCCCCTCCATATATCTCTGACCTCATCCTCACCTGTCCCCTCCATATATCTCTGACCTCATCCTCACCTGTCCCCTCCATATATCTCTGACCTCCTCCTCACCTGTCCCCTCCATATATCTCTGACCTCACCTATCCCCTCCATATATCTCTGACCTCATCCTCACCTGTCCCCTCCATATATCTCTGACCTCCTCACCTATCCCCTCCATATATCTCTGACCTCATCCTCACCTGTCCTCTCCATATATCTCTGACCTCATCCTCACCTGTCTCCTCCATATATCTCTGACCTCATCCTCACCTGTCCTCTCCATATATCTCTGACCATATATCTCTGATCATATATCAAAGTCATGCCAAGTAACACACTGGCACACATGGCTGACTTCATGTTGGGTTGCTTTTCAAGAGACAATTAAATTTTTTTTCTCTGCCTCCATTGTCGTAGTTCCTGTCCCACCTCCTCTGTACAGTTATTGGTGCAGAAAACGCACCAGGGAAGGTGGGAGGGGACACGAATTTCTACTGCATATGCGGCCTGGTATTCGATTGTGAACAAATACATTGAACGCCATGATATTCCATCGAATACCTATACGATAGAACAGCGTTCACTCATCTCTAGTAGTGATGTAATGACGGGTCAGTGGTGTTATCTATAGAGATGGTAAGTGATGTGTCTGGGATGTAAATGAGATACAGAATACAGAATTGGGAAATGTCACTCTATTTTTAGGCTTAGTAGTCAGAATGACAATTGCAGGATATAGTACTTTTTACATATAGACATTGACATGGAAAATTAAAAAACAAAATGATCAAAATTCCTAAAAAAATTATGTTTCAAATAAACACTTGGTTGACAACTAGGCCATTGTCAGGGAGACGTTCCCATATAGGCTACAGTGTGAATAGGGACGGTGGCCTCCACCTTACGGGACATCACATAGGGCCATACAAGCGCCCACAGTCTGCAGCAACTTCTGGACAAGTATTTCAGGAATTGCAATGGTGTGAGATACCCCGGGCGCAGAAGAAGATGGTGGTAAGTCATGGAGGTATGGACACCGTACAGAGGAGGAGGAGGAGGAGGCGGCAGTGTGTCCAGAGGAGACGAGAAAAGTCAACATCAACCACAACTAATCTCCCCCTAAGAACAGGAAAAACCAGTCCACCGAAATAAAGACCTGTCATGGTACAAGTGGACGAGCAAGAAACAACGAGACGGAAGAGTGGAGATGGAAAGAACGCTGTCACGTGAGGCCGACATGTCCTGTCTAGTCAGGGTATTAATAGACACCACACAACTGCTCTCACCAGGAATGTTAGATTTGGCCAAACCCTACATTTTTTGGTTTTCCACCCACAAATTATTATTATAGTCTGGTGTCTATTGAGAGTGTGTGAGCCTCGCCCGGAGCATCGACATCGCAACGCTTCATCGTGATGGCCAGAACGTTAGGTGGAAGCTGAACTGATGTCCTCAAGATGAATCTTCTACCATGGATGATGCACAGACTGGAGCTTCACAAGGACCGAGAGGTGGTCAGAGAAGGTCTGAGAGAAGAAGAGGCCATGAGTGGTCACACGTTGCTGGTGATGGAAGGGCTGCAAGTCTTTGATGTGGGTCCTGGGGGCTCCACATGGCAGAAAGGTCCAGACTAGTGATGAGGACACGCTCCATAAGGAGACGGGCTCTCTATAAATTTTCCAAAAACTTCTGGTTCAGATAAACTCAACATTTTTGGGGTTCACCTCCCACAAACCACTATTATTACCAGGGAAGGTGCAGAAACATGACAAAAGGTTATACTCACCTCTTATGGGTTTCGTTTTTGCGTCTAGGCTCGGTGACCCCATTGTCTTCAGGCCTCTTTTGGTCTCCTGAATGATGTCATCAACACCAGGTGACCAATGAGGCCCAATCACATGGGTCACACTGAGGTCACCACAGTCTCCATGACAGGGACCCGGGAGAGGTGACTATGAGTGACTGCTTATTGTACTCTGAGGTCCGGAGGGGTCACCGGGATTAGACACAGGGTTCCCCTTCTGAATTGTGTGTCTATTGCTGAAATATCACCATTGTTGCAATTATGTAAATGAGCTCCTTGGAGCAATGAGGGCAAGAACATTACTAAGGAGGGAACACGGTCATTGCTCCAAAGAGCTCATTTGCATATTGACTAAAGCAGTGATGTTAGCGGGGTCTCCCTGTTTTAGGGCTCGGAGAAGACTTCTCTGTCCCTCGATCCCCATAACAAGAGCAATGAGTCATTAGACAGGACAACATACAGTGAAGCTGCTCCTCTTACCTATCCTGGGGAGGGTCTGCCCCGCCAAATACACCTGAGGCCAAATCAGTAGGAGGGGGCGACGCCATCACCGGTATCAGTCACTGTGATAAACCTGTCCTACCAATGACCTGCCTACCAGTCTCTGCGCCATCACCTGTGAGGAATCCCTGCAAGGCCGAGGACGCACATTCAACTTGGTGTCTTGCATATCAGCCTGTACCCTGTGAACCCCAAAACCTGAGCCTGTACCCTATGAATCCCCAAACCTGAGCTTGCACCCAGTGAACCCCAAAACCTGAGCCTGCACCCAGTGAACCCCCAAACCTGAGCCTGCATCCTGTGAACACCAAAACCTGAGCCTGCACCCAGTGAACCCCAAAACCTGATCCTGCACCCAGTGAACCCCAAAACGTGAGCATGCACCCAGTGAACCCCAAAACCTGAGCCTGCACACTGTGAACCCCAAAACTTGAGCCTGCCCCAGTGAACCCTAAAACCTGAGCTTGCACCCAGTGAACCCCAAAACCTGAGCCTGCACCCTGTGAACCCCAAAACCTGAGCCTGCACCCAGTGAACCCCAAAACCTGAGTCTGCACCCAGTGAACCCCAAAACCTGAGCCTGCATCCTGTGAACACAAAACCTGAGTCTGCACTCTGAACACAAAACCTGAGCCTGCACCCAGTGAACCCCAAAACCTGAGTCTGCACCCAGTGAACCCCAAAACCTGAGCCTGCATCCTGTGAACACAAAACCTGAGTCTGCACTCTGAACACAAAACCTGAGCCTGCACCCAGTGAACCCCAAAACCTGAGTCTGCACTCTGTGAACCCCAAAACCTGAGTCTGCACTCTGTGAACACAAAACCTGAGTCTGCACTCTGTGAACCTCAAAACCTGAGCCTGTATCCTATGAACCCCAAAACCTGAGCCTGTATCCTATGAACCCCAAAAACTAACCTTGTATCCTGTGAAGCCTGAATGTGATCCAATATACTGTAGACACTGAACCCCAACTTCACAGTCTGGTTTTAATAAATAAATACAATTTGGTTATAAATTCCGCTCGTGGAGAGACGTCGGCCTGTGGTCATCCTGATGGTCTCACGTCCACATACTAGCAGATGATTGGGGTGTCCCCATGTGTATGAGACCCCAGACTCTCCTAACTTCACAACGAGGGGGCTCAGTAGTCTCCGCAGGTGGTGACCAATGTCCAGGAAGCCCCTAGTTTGCTCCTTGACTCCTTGACGCAGCCATTATGTAGGTGGGCTTTGTCTTGGCCCCGATGTTCAGTGCACTTTGTCCAGCCCTATAGGTTCAGGAGATGTCCACTACTGTCTCGTTCAGTCTTCAGGGACTTGTTGATATCCACATTATGGAGTTCAGCACATTCAGGCTAGTAGGAGACTTGTAGGAGATCTTGTTAGTTGGAGGTGAATGTCTACGTGGTGGTGGTCTGCACTAGCAAGAGAAAGTAGAAGAACATGGTGGAGCGGGGACTGCTGCTTGGGAACCCTACGAGGACAACACAAGGACATTTGGGGGTGGCAGTTCTGTTGTGGTGCTCACTGTGGGGGGTGGGTTAGGAGATGCCCCTATAGACTGCTATTTTGGTTAGTGAGTGGGTACACCCTGATGTAAATGGCGAAGCCCCTGCCAGAGAGAACGTGTGAACCCCGTTGGTTAGCGAGCTAGAGGTTACATGAAGACTTGGCAGTGAGGAGGGATGTCTTATATAGGGATGGAGTCAGACAACATGGAGCCTTGTCAGGGCAGGACTGTGACACTGAGTGGCATTAGGGTGCTACTGAAATATTGTGCCAAACGACCACAGGAGTGTGGCACCTGGATAGACAAGCGCCATGCTAGTGGGGTGGTGTAATAAGGTTGTGCCTGGAGGGTAAATGCACAGCGCGTCTCTGGGGCTCCTGGCTTGAGATAGGGAAGGCTTAAGTCCCTGTTCAGATTGTTCATGCAGTAATAGTGCTGATAAGGCTCAGCGCAGCAGATGGAGGATGGCATTGGGTTATATTACATGAGGACTATCACTTTAAGCATGTGCAGGTCACCGTGTGGACAGACGTTCTCTTAATTTCGAGAGACTCTGTCGTGCGATCTTCTCAGAGGTAGAACAAAGGTGCGACTGTGAGTTGCACCATAAGACTAGTTGTTTGTTGCTCCCCTCTGGTGTAACCCATTGATGTCCATCATCACCCAAGGTGGGAATGGCTTCTGATCTAAGGGCCTGTTCCTGCACCTTTGGTGAGAGGAACAACGTGTACGAGAATAGGACTACTCGAGGAGATGTGGAAGCTGGTGGTGGGGATGCTGGTGGTGTGGATGCTGGTGGTGTGGAAGCTGGTGGTGTGGAAGCTGATGGTGTGGACGCTGGTGGCGTGGATGCTGGTGGTGTGGGTGCTGGTGGTGTGGATGCTGGTGGTGTGGATGCTGGTGGTGTGGGTGCTGGTGGTGTGGAAGCTGGTGGTGTGGACGCTAGTGGTGTGGAAGCTGGTGGTGTGGATGCTGGTGGTGTGGATGCTGGTGGTGTGGGTGCTGGTGGTGTGGAAGCTGGTGGTGTGGATGCTGGTGGTGTGGATGCTGGTGGTGTGGGTGCTGGTGGTGTGGAAGCTGGTGGTGTGGATGCTGGTGGTGTGGATGCTGGTGGTGTGGGTGCTGGTGGTGTGGAAGCTGGTGGTGTGGAAGCTGGTGGTGTGGAAGCTGGTGGTGTGGGTGCTGGTGGTGTGGGTGCGGGTGGTGTGGAAGCTGGTGGTGTGGATGCTGGTGGTGTGGGTGCTGGTGGTGTGGGTGCTGGTGGTGTGGAAGCTGGTGGTGTGGAAGCTGGTGGTGTGGGTGCGGGTGGTATGGAAGCTGGTGGTGTGGATGCTGGTGGTGTGGGTGCTGGTGGTGTGGAAGCTGGTGGTGTGGGTGCTGGTGGTGTGGATGCTGGTGGTGTGGATGCTGGTGGTGTGGATGCTGGTGGTGTGGATGCTGGTGGTGTGGGTGCTGGTGGTGTGGAAGCTGGTGGTGTGGAAGCTGGTGGTGTGGGTGCGGGTGGTGTGGAAGCTGGTGGTGTGGATGCTGGTGGTGTGGATGCTGGTGGTGTGGGTGCGGGTGGTGTGGAAGCTGGTTGTGGTGTGTGCTGGTGGTGTGGAAGCTGGTGGTGTGGGTGCTGGTGGTGTGGAAGCTGGTGGTGTGGAAGCTGGTGGTGTGGACGCTGGTGGTGTGGAAGCTGGTGGTGTGGATGCAGGTGATGTGGACGCTAGTGGTGTGGACGCTGGTGGTGTGGAAGCTGGTGGTGTGGGTGCGGGTGGTGTGGAAGCTGGTGGTGTGGATGCTAGTGGTGTGGATGCTGGTGGTGTGGGTGCTGGTGGTGTGGAAGCTGGTGGTGTGGGTGCGGGTGGTGTGGGTGCTGGTGGTGTGGACGCTGGTGGTGTGGAAGCTGGTGGTGTGGATGCTGGTGGTGTGGATGCTGGTGGTGTGGGTGCTGGTGGTGTGGAAGCTGGTGGTGTGGATGCTGGTGGTGTGGATGCTGGTGGTGTGGGTGCTGGTGGTGTGGAAGCTGGTGGTGTGGATGCTGGTGGTGTGGATGCTGGTGGTGTGGGTGCTGGTGGTGTGGAAGCTGGTGGTGTGGAAGATGGTGGTGTGGAAGCTGGTGGTGTGGGTGCTGGTGGTGTGGGTGCGGGTGGTGTGGAAGCTGGTGGTGTGGATGCTGGTGGTGTGGGTGCTGGTGGTGTGGGTGCTGGTGGTGTGGAAGCTGGTGGTGTGGAAGCTGGTGGTGTGGGTGCGGGTGGTATGGAAGCTGGTGGTGTGGATGCTGGTGGTGTGGGTGCTGGTGGTGTGGAAGCTGGTGGTGTGGGTGCTGGTGGTGTGGGTGCTGGTGGTGTGGATGCTGGTGGTGTGGATGCTGGTGGTGTGGATGCTGGTGGTGTGGGTGCTGGTGGTGTGGGTGCTGGTGGTGTGGAAGCTGGTGGTGTGGGTGCGGGTGGTGTGGAAGCTGGTGGTGTGGATGCTGGTGGTGTGGATGCTGGTGGTGTGGGTGCGGGTGGTGTGGAAGCTGGTGGTGTGGGTGCTGGTGGTGTGGAAGCTGGTGGTGTGGGTGCTGGTGGTGTGGAAGCTGGTGGTGTGGAAGCTGGTGGTGTGGAAGCTGGTGGTGTGGACGCTGGTGGTGTGGAAGCTGGTGGTGTGGATGCAGGTGATGTGGACGCTAGTGGTGTGGACGCTGGTGGTGTGGAAGCTGGTGGTGTGGGTGCGGGTGGTGTGGAAGCTGGTGGTGTGGATGCTAGTGGTGTGGATGCTGGTGGTGTGGGTGCTGGTGGTGTGGAAGCTGGTGGTGTGGGTGCGGGTGGTGTGGGTGCTGGTGGTGTGGACGCTGGTGGTGTGGAAGCTGGTGGTGTGGATGCTGGTGGTGTGGGTGCTGGTGGTGTGGAAGCTGGTGGTGTGGATGCTGGTGGTGTGGAAGCTGGTGGTGTGGATGCTGGTGGTGTGGGTGCTGGTGGTGTGGAAGCTGGTGGTGTGGAAGCTGGTGGTGTGGGTGCGGGTGGTGTGGAAGCTGGTGGTGTGGATGCTGGTGGTGTGGAAGCTGGTGGTGTGGATGCTGGTGGTGTGGGTGCTGGTGGTGTGGAAGCTGGTGGTGTGGAAGCTGGTGGTGTGGGTGCGGGTGGTGTGGAAGCTGGTGGTGTGGACGCTGGTGGTGTGGGTGCTGGTGGTGTGGACGCTGGTGGTGTGGAAGCTGGTGGTGTGGGTGCTGGTGGTGTGGAAGCTGGTGGTGTGGAAGCTGGTGGTGTGGGTGCTGGTGGTGTGGAAGCTGGTGGTGTGGGTGCTGGTGGTGTGGAAGCTGGTGGTGTGGGTGCGGGTGGTGTGGAAGCTGGTGGTGTGGATGCTGGTGGTGTGGACGCTGGTGGTGTGGGTGCTGGTGGTGTGGTGTGGTGGTGGTGTGGAAGCTGGTGGTGTGGGTGCTGGTGGTGTGGAAGCTGGTGGTGTGGATGCCAGTGGTGTGGGTGCTGGTGGTGTGGAAGCTGGTGGTGTGGAAGCTGGTGGTGTGGAAGCTGGTGGTGTGGAAGCTGGTGGTGTGGACGCTAGTGGTGTGGGTGCTGGTGGTGTGGACGCTAGTGGTGTGGAAGCTGGTGGTGTGGGTGCTGGTGGTGTGGAAGCTGGTGGTGTGGATGCCAGTGGTGTGGGTGCTGGTGGTGTGGAAGCTGGTGGTGTGGAAGCTGGTGGTGTGGGTGCTGGTGGTGTGGAAGCTGGTGGTGTGGATGCCAGTGGTGTGGGTGCTGGTGGTGTGGAAGCTGGTGGTGTGGACGCTGGTGGTGTGGGTGCTGGTGGTGTGGAAGCTGGTGGTGTGGATGCCAGTGGTGTGGGTGCTGGTGGTGTGGAAGCTGGTGGTGTGGAAGCTGGTGGTGTGGAAGCTGGTGGTGTGGAAGCTGGTGGTGTGGACGTTGGTGGTGTGGACGCTGGTGGACAACTTGACACCTCAGTCATGGGCATGTACTTGTCTAGTCCAGAAGTGCACAGCTGATCTCACGATGAGTAACCATCTTTGTAGGTTTGTTGTTCGTCTCTCGGTGATTCCACGCAGAACCGTTGCCATCTTTCTTTCGGACTAGCACGGGGGGGGCTCACAAGTCGTGTCTGTAATCCGCAGCTTCCGTTTCCACAGTCGTCCTCTTTCCTTGCCTGTACACGGTTGGTGGAATGGGTTGATATCCCGCCATGTTTGGAGGATGTGATTCAGTTGGGTTGGTCGTCATAATTTTCTTAGATCTCTTAAAGACCAATGGGTGTTGGCTGAAGTCTGGGTGATGTTCTCTCCCAACGTGTAGGACCCCAGTAATCTTGTGACATCACTATGGGGTCAATGTCCGGCTCTCCCCCCCAAGAGTGTTGATGGACTGACTAAGGAGGAAGAGACTACATGCACCTCCTCCTAACTCTGTCTTCTTCTACCCACTAGAATGTCTTACCATGGAGCGTCTCGGCTCACCCCGGGGGTTGGTGCTACTTAAAGTTACATTTTTTTAAAGTGTAAATCCCATTATATAGATCTTTGCCCAGAGCCCCCATTGGGGGGCGCACGTACCAGGAGAAGCTTCCCTTGTCCTCTTTCTCCAGGACAGTAATGGCAGGCTTCCCCCTGGGTCACAGCCAACCGGAGGTCCCCCCTTATATAACATTCCTGTATGGAGCCGACACAGGATTTCTTATACACAACTATATAATGTTTTCATACATTAAACATGTTCTCCTATCCTAAGGATGGGATTGGTGGGGATTTTAGAGCTGACACCCACACCGATCAGCCCTGCTCATCAGCTGATGCCCAGAGATGCAGCAGGAAGCAGACAGCGCTGTTCTCTGTGTAGTGGCCAGATCAGGTACTGCAGCCTGCTACTGCTGACGTTACACATCTGGATTCTGCACCGGGGGTGGAGATGATGGCAGTGCTGTTTCTGGCTGCAGTGTTGGCTACTGTGCACATTTCTGACAACCGAAAGCCGAAATACAGGGGAATAAAAATGTTACAAGTAGGGAAGAGACTCTGACAACTCGCCAGTCACTACCAGCCATCACTGCAGGACAAACCTGTGATCATAAACTGAGGGGATGACCTGACACTGATCCCACTGACACCTGCTGTGACATTGTTAGTGCAGGTTGTCAGGTATTTGGCATTGGTAGATATTGACATACAGGGGTAACATTACAGAGAGGAAGGATTAGATAATACACACAGCTGGGGTATCTAATCCTATGTACACGGTCATTGTCAGCGCTCTCTTTGTCTCTCTCTATACATATACTGCTCTGTATACATAACATATAGATTCCAGAAAAACAAACATTTCTGCTTTGGCGCCATCTAATATAAGAGCCTAAAATAGATAAACCTCAGTAACGCCAATACACCGAGGCTCCGGCCGGTTACTGGGAGTGATCGAACCTGAGTATCAACCATAGCGTGACTGACATAGACTGCCATCATATAGGGACTGCCATCATATAGGGACTGCCATCATATAGGGACTGCCATCATATAGCTCAAACAGAAGGGCCCAAACAGAGGAACCCAAACAGAGGAGCCCAAACAGAGGAGCCCAAATGAAGGAGTTCAAACAAAGGAGCTCAAACGGAAAGCCCAAACAGAGGAGCCCAAACAGAGGAGCTCAAACAGTGTAGCCCAAACAGACGAACCCAAACAAATGAACCCAAACAGAGGAACCCAAACAAAGGAACCCAAACAGAGGAGCCCAAACAGAGGAACCCAAACAGAGGAACCCAAACAAAGGAACCCAAACAGAGGAACCCAAACAGAGGAGCCCAAACAGAGGAACCCAAACAGAGGAACCCAAACAAAGGAACCCAAACAGAGGAGCCCAAACAGAGGAGCCCAAACAGAGGAACCCAAACAGAGGAACCCAAACAAAGGAACCCAAACAGAGGAGCCCAAACAGAGGAACCCAAACAGAGGAGCCCAAACAGAGGAACCCAAACAAAGGAACCCAAACAGAGGAACCCAAACAGAGGAATCCAAACAGAGGAGCCCAAACAGAGGAACCCAAACAGAGGAACCCAAACAAAGGAACCCAAACAGAGGAGCCCAAACAGAGGAACCCAAACAAAGGAACCCAAACAGAGGAGCCCAAACAGAGGAACCCAAACAGAGGAGCCCAAACAGAGGAACCCAAACAAAGGAACCCAAACAGAGGAGCCCAAACAGAGGAACCCAAACAAAGGAACCCAAACAGAGGAGCCCAAACAGAGGAACCCAAACAGAGGAGCCCAAACAGAGGAACCCAAAGAAAGGAGTTCAAACAGAAGAGCCCAAACAGAGGAGCCCCAAAAGAGAAACCCAAACAAAGGAGCCCAAACAGAGGACCCCAAACAGAGGAACCCAAACAGAGGAACCCAAACAGACAAAACTCAAACAGAGGAGCCCAAACAGAAGAGCCCAAACAGAGGAACCCAAACAGAGGAACCCAAACAGAGGAACCCAAACAGAGGAACCCAAACAGAAGAGCCCAAACAGAGGAGCCCAAACAGAGGAGCCCAAACAGAGGAGCCCAAACAGAGGAGCCCAAATAGAGGAGCCCAAACAAAGGAGCTCAAACAGAAGAGCCCCATCAGAGGAGCCCAAACAGAGGAACCCAAACAAAGAAGCCCAAACAAAGGAGCCCAAACAGAGGAGCCCAAACAGAGGAGCCTAAACAAAGGAGCCTAAAAAAGAAACTCAAACAGCTCTGGAGGTCTCAGTAGCTTAGTGAGGACTACTCAGGGTAAAAAGGTCTACGCCTAGGGAGTTAGTAGATCTGGAGTCCTCTTTATCCTTTACTTCCCTGACACCCCTGATGAAACCCTTCTCAGACTTCCCACCATTTTCTGAATTTCAATTAGCTCCACTTTATCACATCATTTCTCCAGAAATTTAGTTTTAGCATTTTTTAGTCTTCATAAACCCATAAACTGTCCGCACCCCGCAAAGTGACAGCTGGATACTGAGAAGATACCAAGAGCTTGTGATATGGACGTCTTAACCATTGGCTAGTTTTCTCTTATATTGGTATATCTAAAAGTTGTCCTTCAGTTTGCTAAAATTGGGAGTGAATTTTAAATAAAATAAATTTTATGAGGTTAATTAAAAAAATTGTTTAATTCCAAGTAAATACAATCTCATCAATGAAGTGGCGCCATAGGAGCCGCTGCCCACCAAGACTGCCCTGTGGGTGGATGTTTGGCTCCTCCCACTAGCCATTTATTGACTTTCTTGCGGGCTTATAGCCAGGTGTGGCGCTATATTACATATGTGTGTAAGGGAATGTATTCTCAGAGCGAGTTATTAGCTGACGGCTGTATACGGATTAAACACAGGCAAAAATGCAATGTTTTAAAAAGTTGATTCAACAAATCGTTATAGCGTGTATGAGTGACATCATATATTAATATGCACATGATAGTAAAGAGTTAATCAAATCAATATACTGCACCATACAATGAGAGGACAGCGGGGGCCCGGGCTTCTTTACAAGGACCTGTGTGGAGAAGACAAGGAAAGCTAGGAGAAGAATCGCCTTGTCACCGCACAAAGGAAAGGGGGCATAACGGGGTGTGGTGGGGCGGGTTGACGTGAAGTGTTTTGGGGCGTGGTACCTGTCACACTTCAAAGAAATGGGGCGTGGTGGGGGCGGCTTGACGTAGAGGTTAGATGCTTCACTATTCTTGAACATTTTTAAATATGAAGGTGATTTTCATTTGGAAATATTAAGGTACCGCAATGGGGGCCGGGAGCACGCCACCTTCTGGAAATGTCTACATGTGTCAGGGACAGAGAAAATACAGCCGTCCCTGGGGTGGTCCTGGTGTGATCCGGAACCTGTGCGGCCATTGTAGGAATAAGATCAGATTTATTTGGAAGGGAATGACCTGACACCGGATTCTAATAGGATTAATAAAAACGGATTTCATTGCATGTTCATCTCACTATTCATTTTATAGGTCATTTTTGGGATGGAACGGTTTATGGCCGCTGAAGAAAGATTCATGAGACGCGTTGGCAGGAACTTTGTCCCAAGTGTCTCCCCCTACTGGCGGTGGCTTCCCCCGGGGCCCTGTGACTTGGCTTTAAGATGTTCCATGGCAATTAGTATAAGTATCATCGTGAGAAGCATGGCGGTGGCTAAAGATGCCCTTACACGTGCAAAATTACACGCGTTACACACCCGTAACGACCCATTGAAATGAATGTGATCTGTTTTGGGCACACACATTTTGACTCGTGTATACATGCCAGAATGTGAGCGCGTTAACTCCGTGTGAACTGGCCCTTAGGCAACTTATCCCAATAGTAGATCACACGACTCCTCGCACACAGTGACCGATGGTGGAAACCCAATGACTACAATGGGGGCTACGTCTGAGGTCCGCTTATTCTATTGTTCTATTCAATTTATTTTGGGGCCAGGTTTGGCATTTGAAGTCTCCATCCCTTTGCCACACCTTTTTATATAAGCCACACCCCATTTGCAGCAACCCACTACCCAGGTACCACTCTGAAAGGAGGTGATAGGGTTAAAGGGGGTGGCTTGGATTGTTTTTAAATAAATTGTTCCAAATCTAGGCCATAAATATCTGATTGTTGGGAGGCCAATAGGTGGACTATGCTCGGATCAGCTGTTTGGGGTCACGTCCAACACCCGTACTGCATATATATATATATATATGTATATATATATATATATATATATATATATATAATATATATATATATATGGCCCTGATCCCTGTATAGTGGCCGGACACCAGTAGTGCAGCTCAGCTTCCACTGAAGTCAATGGGCCATCCACTGTACCGGGCACAGGGCTTTTGGGTACAGTACGGGTGTCAGAAACAATCTGAGACATCTGGTCCTTGTGGCACCCGGCCGTCATGTCAGATATTTATGGTCTATATACAACAATCCTGGACAACCCCTTTAACTCATCAAGTATCAGAGTTTATGTGGAGCCAGAAATGGCCGTAATGGGACACGTAAGGGAATCGCTGGGAGATCGGAGAATCTGCTAATCCTACAAGGAAACTAATCCTGGAACTAGAAATGTAACTTTAGTCATAGAGGAGGATACATTGTAACAGAACGGCATCAAATACAAACAAAGACTATGGAATGGATGGAGAGGATCTATGGGCTGTACAGGGAGGCAATGGAGGCTGCTATCTATCTGACCTAGTCCGGCACACACAGCTGAGGGTTTGGGACAATTACATCATTCTGTATCTCTCCTGTCTTGATACATTGTACATTGTCTGGAGACCAGATGACTGTATATTGTGGATACAACTATAAGGGGGTGTTCACATGACCGTCACTAACGTCAGAAGCTAGAAGCTAGTGTCCGTCATGTTATTTACAGTAGTGTCAGTGTGAATCAGTCTGTGACAGCTAAAACCCATAGTAACGGTAGTGTCCCCCCCCACACACACACACAAACACAAACCCTCGGCTGTAACAAGTCTTTGACAGATTTTCAGTCTCTAGATGTAACAGAGCAGTCATGGGGGACAGGACACTGCGGGGACAACATCTTTATTTCTATATTCTGCCCTCTGAGGTTACATGACTGAGCTCTTCAGGATGATCAGGATGGATCCCAGTGCCAGGAGGATGGCGGCATAGCTGGACTTGATGCTGGCGCCACCACTGATGTTACACAGGTCGGTGCTGCAGCAGGAGACGGAGGCGGAGGCACCAATAAAGGAGCTGCTGGACTCCTGGCATGCTGCAGCGCACGTCTTTGTGATACTGGCAGATGAGATCCCGGCTATGGAGGAGAAAAGCAACGAGTAATAAAGTGAGAGAGGCGGAGCTCTGACAAGCTGTCAGTCATAACATATGAATGAATGAACAAGTAAGTGAACCACAAACACAATGTAACTAACCCAACAACTGAATAACTAACTCAACTAAATGAATAACCCAACTAACTAAACCAATTAACAAACCCAACTAACTAACCCAACTAACCAACCCAACTAACTAATCAAACTAACCTACCTAACTAACCAACCCAACTAACTAACTAACCCAACTAACCAAACCAACTAACTAACCCAACTAACCAACCCAACTAACTAACCAAACCAACCTACCTAACTAACCAACCCAACTAACTAACTAACCCAACTAACTAACCAAACCAACCTACCTAACTAACTATAGCAACTAAATAACTAACTAACCCAACTAACCAACCCAACTAACTAACCAAACCAACCTACCTAACTAACTAACCCAACTAACTAACCAAACCAACCTACCTAACTAACTAACCCAACTAACTAACTAACCCAACTAACCAACCTAACTAACTAACCAATTCAACCTACCTAACTAACCAACCCAACTAACTAACCAAACCAACCTACCTAACTAACTAACCCAACTAACTAACCAAACCAACCTACCTAACTAACCCAACTAACTAACTAACCCAACTAACCAACCTAACTAACTAACCAATTCAACCTACCTAACTAACCAAACCAACTAACCAACTAACAAACTAACCCAACTAACCAAACCAACCTACCTAACTAACCCAACTAACTAACCAAACAAACCTACCCAACTAACCCAACTAACCAACCTAACTAACTAACCCAACTAACCAACCCAACAAACTAACCAAACCAACCTACCTGACTAACCCAACTAACTAACTAACCCAACCAACCCAACTAACTAACTAACTAACCCAACTAACTAACCAACCTACGTAACCAACCTAACTAACTAACCAAACCAACCTACCTAACCAACCCAACTAACTAACTAACTAACCCAACTAACCAACCCAACTAACTAACCAAACCAACCTAACTACCTAACCAACCCAACTAACTAACCCAACTAACCAACCCAACGAACTAACAAACTAACTAACCAAACCAACCTACCTAACTAACCAACCCAACTAACTAGCCAATTAACCTTGGTTGAGGTCACTGCTGCTAAAGGAGAATCCACAGCTTATTAAATACAAGGGTGCACTTACTTTTTCTCCCTGTGGATGTTACTCAGTAACAGACATGTCCGATACATGTGCAGTGCAGTGTTACAGTTTAGATACATTCCCACCCATTCTGCTCATTGACTTAAAAAGTGGCCAGAGGGGGCAGGAGCTGAGATACGTCAATGTATGCCAAGTTAGGGTAAACCTTCATCCACTTAGTAAATCTTATGGTGGCTTAGATACATTTAGGGCAGTTCATTAGACATCACACAGACATCCAGGAGCGCCCTGAGGGTTCCCTTCCTGTGACTCTGGGGTATTACACAGTCATATAACCAAAATCCTGCACTCACCCCAGGAGACCAACGCCACCGAAGTCCTGCAATACCCCTCACCACTGCCGCAGGGAGTTTGTGTTATTAGGCAATCAGAATTGGAAGATTGAGTCATACAGGTGTAACATGTCAGAGAGTAAGCTGCGGACACAAGAGAAGAGGTTACTACCATGTATCTAATCCTATCCTGTGTGATACTGTATACTGCGCTGTATCTAATCCTATCCTGTGTGATACTGTATACTGAGCTGTGTATCTAATCATATCCTGTGTGATACTGTATACTGAGCTGTGTATCTAATCCTATCCTGTGTGATACTGTATACTGCGCTGTATCTAATCCTATCCTGTGTGATACTGTATACTGAGCTGTATCTAATCCTATCCTGTGTGATACTGTATACTGCGCTGTATCTAATCCTATCCTGTGTGATACTGTATACTGAGCTGTGTATCTAATCCTATCCTGTGTGATACTGTATACTGAGCTGTGTATCTAATCCTATCCTGTGTGATACTGTATACTGAGCTGTATCTAATCCTATCCTGTGTGATACTGTATACTGAGCTGTGTATCTAGTCCTATCCTGTGTGATACTGTATACTGAGCTGTATCTAATCCTATCCTGTGTGATACTGTATACTGAGCTGTATCTAATCCTATCCTATGTGATACTGTATACTGAGCTGTATCTAATCCTATCCTGTGTGATACTGTATACTGAGCTGTGTATCTAATCCTATCCTGTGTGATACTGTATACTGAGCTGTGTATCTAATCCTATCCTGTGTGATACTGTATACTGAGCTGTGTATCTAATCCTATCCTGTGTGATACTGTATACTGAGCTGTGTATCTAATCCTATCCTGTGTGATACTGTATGCTGAGCCGTGTATCTAATCCTATCCTGTGTGATACTGTATACTGAGCTGTATCTAATCCTATCCTGTGTGATACTGTATACTGAGCTGTGTATCTAATCCTATCCTGTGTGATACTGTATACTGAGCTGTATCTAATCCTATCCTGTGTGATACTGTATACTAAGCTGTGTATCTAATCCTATCCTGTGTGATACTGTATACTGAGCTGTGTATCTAATCCTATCCTGTGTGATACTGTATGCTGAGCCGTGTATCTAATCCTATCCTATGTGATACTGTATACTGAGCTGTATCTAATCCTATCCTGTGTGATACTGTATACTGAGCTGTGTATCTAATCCTATCCTGTGTGATACTGTATACTGAGCTGTATCTAATCCAATCCTGTGTGATACTGTATACTGAGCTGTATCTAATCCTATCCTGTGTGATACTGTATACTGCGCTGTATCTAATCCTATCCTGTGTGATACTGTATACTGAGCTGTATCTAATCCTATCCTGTGTGATACTGTATACTGAGCTGTGTATCTAATCCTATCCTGTGTGATACTGTATACTGAGCTGTATCTAATCCTATCCTGTGTGATACTGTATACTGAGCTGTATCTAATCCTATCCTATGTGATACTGTATACTGAGCTGTATCTAATCCTATCCTGTGTGATACTGTATACTGAGCTGTGTATCTAATCCTATCCTGTGTGATACTGTATACTGAGCTGTGTATCTAATCCTATCCTGTGTGATACTGTATACTGAGCTGTGTATCTAATCCTATCCTGTGTGATACTGTATACTGAGCTGTGTATCTAATCCTATCCTGTGTGATACTGTATACTGAGCTGTGTATCTAATCCTATCCTGTGTGATACTGTATACTGAGCTGTGTATCTAATCCTATCCTGTGTGATACTGTATACTGAGCTGTATCTAATCCTATCCTGTGTGATACTGTATACTGCGCTGTATCTAATCCTATCCTGTGTGATACTGTATACTGAGCTGTATCTAATCCTATCCTGTGTGATACTGTATACTGAGCTGTGTATCTAATCCTATCCTGTGTGATACTGTATACTGAGCTGTATCTAATCCTATCCTGTGTGATACTGTATACTGAGCTGTATCTAATCCTATCCTATGTGATACTGTATACTGCGCTGTATCTAATCCTATCCTGTGTGATACTGTATACTGAGCTGTATCTAATCCTATCCTGTGTGATACTGTATACTGAGCTGTGTATCTAATCCTATCCTGTGTGATACTGTATACTGAGCTGTATCTAATCCTATCCTGTGTGATACTGTATACTGAGCTGTATCTAATCCTATCCTATGTGATACTGTATACTGAGCTGTATCTAATCCTATCCTGTGTGATACTGTATACTGAGCTGTGTATCTAATCCTATCCTGTGTGATACTGTATACTGAGCTGTGTATCTAATCCTATCCTGTGTGATACTGTATACTGAGCTGTGTATCTAATCCTATCCTGTGTGATACTGTATACTGAGCTGTGTATCTAATCCTATCCTGAGTGATACTGTATACTGAGCTGTGTATCTAATCCTATCCTGTGTGATACTATATACTGAGCTGTGTATCTAATCCTATCCTGTGTGATACTGTATACTGAGCTGTGTATCTAATCCTATCCTGTGTGATACTGTATACTGAGCTGTGTATCTAATCCTATCCTGTGTGATACTGTATACTGAGCTGTGTATCTAATCCTATCCCGTGTGATACTGTATACTGAGCTGTATCTAATCCTATCCTGTGTGATACTGTATACTGAGCTGTGTATCTAATCCTATCCCGTGTGATACTGTATACTGAGCTGTATCTAATCCTATCCCGTGTGATACTGTATACTGAGCTGTGTATCTAATCCTATCCTGTGTGATACTGTATACTGAGCTGTGTATCTAATCCTATCCTGTGTGATACTGTATACTGAGCTGTGTATCTAATCCTATCCTGTGTGATACTGTATACTGAGCTGTGTATCTAATCCTATCCTGAGTGATACTGTATACTGAACTGTGTATCTAATCCTATCCTGTGTGATACTGTATACTGAGCTGTGTATCTAATCCTATCCCGTGTGATACTGTATACTGAGCTGTATCTAATCCTATCCCGTGTGATACTGTATACTGAGCTGTATCTAATCCTATCCCGTGTGATACTGTATACTGAGCTGTGTATCTAATCCTATCCTGTGTGATACTGTATACTGAGCTGTGTATCTAATCCTATCCTGTGTGATACTGTATACTGAGCTGTGTATCTAATCCTATCCTGTGTGATACTGTATACTGAGCTGTGTATCTAATCCTATCCTGAGTGATACTGTATACTGAACTGTGTATCTAATCCTATCCTGTGTGATACTGTATACTGAGCTGTGTATCTAATCCTATCCTGTGTGATACTGTATACTGAGCTGCGTATCTAATCCTATCCTGAGTGATACTGTATACTGAACTGTGTATCTAATCCTATCCTGTGTGATACTGTATACTGTGCTGTGTATCTAATCATATCCCGTGTGATACTGTATACTGAGCTGTGTATCTAATCCTATCCTGTGTGATACTGTATACTGAGCTGTGTATCTATCCTATCCTGTGTGATACTGTATACTGAGCTGTGTATCTAATCCTATCCTGTGTGATACTGTATACTGAGCTGTGTATCTAATCCTATCCCGTGTGATACTGTATACTGATCTGTATCTAATCCTATCCTGTGTGATACTGTATACTGAGCTGTGTATCCAATCCTATCCTGTGTGATGCTGTATACTGAGCTGTGTATCTAATCCTATCCTGTGTGATACTGTATACTGAGCTGTGTATCTAATCCTATCCTGTGTGATACTGTATACTGAGCTGTGTATCTAATCCTATCCTGTGTGATACTGTATACTGAGCTGTGTATCTAATCCTATCCTGTGTGATACTGTATACTGAGCTGTGTATCTAATCCTATCCTGAGTGATACTGTATACTGAGCTGTGTATCTAATCCTATCCTGTGTGATACTATATACTGAGCTGTGTATCTAATCCTATCCTGTGTGATACTGTATACTGAGCTGTGTATCTAATCCTATCCTGTGTGATACTGTATACTGAGCTGTGTATCTAATCCTATCCTGTGTGATACTGTATACTGAGCTGTGTATCTAATCCTATCCCGTGTAATACTGTATACTGAGCTGTATCTAATCCTATCCTGTGTGATACTGTATACTGAGCTGTGTATCTAATCCTATCCTGAGTGATACTGTATACTGAGCTGTGTATCTAATCCTATCCTGTGTGATACTGTATACTGAGCTGTGTATCTAATCCTATCCTGAGTGATACTGTATACTGAGCTGTGTATCTAATCCTCTCCTGTGTGATACTGTATACTGAGCTGTGTATCTAATCCTATCCTGTGTGATACTGTATACTGAGCTGTGTATCTAATCCTATCCTGTGTGATACTGTATACTGAGCTGTGTATCTAATCCTATCCTGTGTGATACTGTATACTGAGCTGTGTATCTAATCCTATCCTGTGTGATACTGTATACTGAGCTGTGTATCTAATCCTATTCTGTGTGATACTGTATACTGAGCTGTGTATCTAATCCTATCCTGTGTGATACTGTATACTGAGCTGTGTATCTAATCCTATCCTGTGTGATACTGTATACTGAGCTGTGTATCTAATCCTATCCTGTGTGATACTGTATACTGAGCTGTGTATCTAATCCTATCCTGTGTGATACTGTATACTGAGCTGTGTATCTAATCCTATCCTGTGTGATACTGTATACTGAGCTGTGTATCTAATCCTATCCTGTGTGATACTGTATACTGAGCTGTGTATCTAATCCTATCCCGTGTGATACTGTATACTGATCTGTATCTAATCCTATCCTGTGTGATACTGTATACTGATCTGTATCTAATCCTATCCTGTGTGATACTGTATACTGAGCTGTGTATCTAATCCTATCCTGTGTGATATTGTATACTGAGCTGTGTATCTAATCCTACCCTGCGTGATACTGTATACTGAGCTGTATCTAATCCTATCCTGTGTGATACTGTATACTGAGCTGTGTATCTAATCCTATCCTGCGTGATACTGTATACTGAGCTGTGTATCTAATCCTATCCTGTGTGATACTGTATACTGAGCTGTGTATCTAATCCTATCCTGTGTGATACTGTATACTGAGCTGTATCTAATCCTATCCTGTGTGATACTGTATACTGAGCTGTGTATCTAATCCTATCCTGTGTGATACTGTATACTGAGCTGTATCTAATCCTATCCTGTGTGATACTGTATACTAAGCTATGTATCTAATCCTATCCTGTGTGATACTGTATACTGAGCTGTATCTAATCCTATCCTGTGTGATACTGTATACTGAGCTGTGTATCTAATCCTATCCTGTGTGATACTGTATACTGATCTGTATCTAATCCTATCCTGTGTGATACTGTATACTGAGCTGTGTATCTAATCCTATCCTGCGTGATACTGTATACTGAGCTGTGTATCTAATCCTATCCTGTGTGATACTGTATACTGAGCTGTGTATCTAATCCTATCCTGTGTGATACTGTATACTGAGCTGTATCTAATCCTATCCTGTGTGATACTGTATACTGAGCTGTGTATCTAATCCTATCCTGTGTGATACTGTATACTGAGTTGTGTATCTAATCCTATCCTGTGTGATACTGTATACTGAGCTGTGTATCTAATCCTATCCTGTGTGATACTGTATACTGAGCTGTGTATCTAATCCTATCCTGTGTGATACTGTATACTGAGCTGTGTATCTAATCCTATCCTGTGTGATACTGTATACTGAGCTGTGTATCTAATCCTATCCTGTGTGATACTGTATACTGAGCTGTATCTAATCCTATCCTGTGTGATACTGTATACTGAGCTGTGTATCTAATCCTATCCTGTGTGATACTGTATACTGAGCTGTGTATCTAATCCTATCCTGTGTGATACTGTATACTGAGCTGTGTATCTAATCCTATCCTGTGTGATACTGTATACTGAGCTGTGTATCTAATCCTATCCTGTGTGATACTGTATACTGAGCTGTGTATCTAATCCTATCCTGTGTGATACTGTATACTGCGCTGTATCTAATCCTATCCTGTGTGATACTGTATACTGAGCTGTGTATCTAATCATATCCTGTGTGATACTGTATACTGAGCTGTGTATCTAATCCTATCCTGAGTGATACTGTATACTGAGCTGTGTATCTAATCCTATCCTGTGTGATACTATATACTGAGCTGTGTATCTAATCCTATCCTGTGTGATACTGTATACTGAGCTGTGTATCTAATCCTATCCTGTGTGATACTGTATACTGAGCTGTGTATCTAATCCTATCCTGTGTGATACTGTATACTGAGCTGTGTATCTAATCCTATCCCGTGTGATACTGTATACTGAGCTGTATCTAATCCTATCCTGTGTGATACTGTATACTGAGCTGTGTATCTAATCCTATCCCGTGTGATACTGTATACTGAGCTGTATCTAATCCTATCCTGTGTGATACTGTATACTGAGCTGTGTATCTAATCCTATCCTGTGTGATACTGTATACTGAGCTGTGTATCTAATCCTATCCTGTGTGATACTGTATACTGAGCTGTGTATCTAATCCTATCCTGTGTGATACTGTATACTGAGCTGTGTATCTAATCCTATCCTGAGTGATACTGTATACTGAGCTGTGTATCTAATCCTATCCTGTGTGATACTGTATACTGAGCTGTGTATCTAATCCTATCCCGTGTGATACTGTATACTGAGCTGTATCTAATCCTATCCCGTGTGATACTCTATACTGTGCTGTGTATCTAATCATATCCCGTGTGATACTGTATACTGAGCTGTGTATCTAATCCTATCCTGTGTGATACTGTATACTGAGCTGTGTATCTATCCTATCCTGTGTGATACTGTATACTGAGCTGTGTATCTAATCCTATCCTGTGTGATACTGTATACTGAGCTGTGTATCTAATCCTATCCCGTGTGATACTGTATACTGATCTGTATCTAATCCTATCCTGTGTGATACTGTATACTGAGCTGTGTATCTAATCCTATCCTGTGTGATGCTGTATACTGAGCTGTGTATCTAATCCTATCCTGTGTGATACTGTATACTGAGCTGTGTATCTAATCCTATCCTGTGTGATACTGTATACTGAGCTGTGTATCTAATCCTATCCTGAGTGATACTGTATACTGAGCTGTGTATCTAATCCTATCCTGTGTGATACTGTATACTGAGCTGTGTATCTAATCCTATCCCGTGTGATACTGTATACTGAGCTGTATCTAATCCTATCCCGTGTGATACTCTATACTGTGCTGTGTATCTAATCATATCCCGTGTGATACTGTATACTGAGCTGTGTATCTAATCCTATCCTGTGTGATACTGTATACTGAGCTGTGTATCTATCCTATCCTGTGTGATACTGTATACTGAGCTGTGTATCTAATCCTATCCTGTGTGATACTGTATACTGAGCTGTGTATCTAATCCTATCCCGTGTGATACTGTATACTGATCTGTATCTAATCCTATCCTGTGTGATACTGTATACTGAGCTGTGTATCTAATCCTATCCTGTGTGATGCTGTATACTGAGCTGTGTATCTAATCCTATCCTGTGTGATGCTGTATACTGAGCTGTGTATCTAATCCTATCCTGTGTGATACTGTATACTGAGCTGTGTATCTAATCCTATCCCGTGTGATACTGTATACTGAGCTGTATCTAATCCTATCCTGTGTGATACTGTATACTGAGCTGTGTATCTAATCCTATCCTGAGTGATACTGTATACTGAGCTGTGTATCTAATCCTATCCTGTGTGATACTGTATACTGAGCTGTGTATCTAATCCTATCCTGAGTGATACTGTATACTGAGCTGTGTATCTAATCCTCTCCTGTGTGATACTGTATACTGAGCTGTGTATCTAATCCTATCCTGTGTGATACTGTATACTGAGCTGTGTATCTAATCCTATCCTGTGTGATACTGTATACTGAGCTGTGTATCTAATCCTATCCTGTGTGATACTGTATACTGAGCTGTGTATCTAATCCTATCCTGTGTGATACTGTATACTGAGCTGTGTATCTAATCCTATCCTGAGTGATACTGTATACTGAGCTGTGTATCTAATCCTATCCTGTGTGATACTATATACTGAGCTGTGTATCTAATCCTATCCTGTGTGATACTGTATACTGAGCTGTGTATCTAATCCTATCCTGTGTGATACTGTATACTGAGCTGTGTATCTAATCCTATCCTGTGTGATACTGTATACTGAGCTGTGTATCTAATCCTATCCCGTGTGATACTGTATACTGAGCTGTATCTAATCCTATCCTGTGTGATACTGTATACTGAGCTGTGTATCTAATCCTATCCCGTGTGATACTGTATACTGAGCTGTATCTAATCCTATCCTGTGTGATACTGTATACTGAGCTGTGTATCGAATCCTATCCTGTGTGATACTGTATACTGAGCTGTGTATCTAATCCTATCCTGTGTGATACTGTATACTGAGCTGTGTATCTAATCCTATCCTGAGTGATACTGTATACTGAGCTGTGTATCTAATCCTATCCTGTGTGATACTGTATACTGAGCTGTGTATCTAATCCTATCCCGTGTGATACTGTATACTGAGCTGTGTATCTAATCCTATCCCGTGTGATACTGTATACTGAGCTGTATCTAATCCTATCCCGTGTGATACTCTATACTGTGCTGTGTATCTAATCATATCCCGTGTGATACTGTATACTGAGCTGTGTATCTAATCCTATCCCGTGTGATACTGTATACTGAGCTGTATCTAATCCTATCCTGTGTGATACTGTATACTGAGCTGTGTATCTATCCTATCCTGTGTGATACTGTATACTGAGCTGTGTATCTAATCCTATCCTGTGATACTGTATACTGAGCTGTGTATCTAATCCTATCCCGTGTGATACTGTATACTGATCTGTATCTAATCCTATCCTGTGTGATACTGTATACTGAGCTGTGTATCTAATCCTATCCTGTGTGACGCTGTATACTGAGCTGTGTATCTAATCCTATCCTGTGTGATGCTGTATACTGAGCTGTGTATCTAATCCTATCCTGTGTGATACTGTATACTGAGCTGTGTATCTAATCCTATCCTGTGTGATACTGTATACTGAGCTGTGTATCTAATCCTATCCTGTGTGATACTGTATACTGAGCTGTGTATCTAATCCTATCCTGTGTGATACTGTATACTGAGCTGTGTATCTAATCCTATCCTGTGTGATACTGTATACTGAGCTGTGTATCTAATCCTATCCCGTGTGATACTGTATACTGAGCTGTATCTAATCCTATCTCGTGTGATACTCTATACTGTGCTGTGTATCTAATCCTATCCTGTGTGATGCTGTATACTGAGCTGTGTATCTAATCCTATCCTGTGTGATGCTGTATACTGAGCTGTGTATCTAATCCTATCCTGTGTGATACTGTATACTGAGCTGTGTATCTAATCCTATCCTGTGTGATACTGTATACTGAGCTGTGTATCTATCCTATCCTGTGTGATACTGTATACTGAGCTGTGTATCTAATCCTATCCTGTGATACTGTATACTGAGCTGTGTATCTAATCCTATCCCGTGTGATACTGTATACTGATCTGTATCTAATCCTATCCTGTGTGATACTGTATACTGAGCTGTGTATCTAATCCTATCCTGTGTGATGCTGTATACTGAGCTGTGTATCTAATCCTATCCTGTGTGATGCTGTATACTGAGCTGTGTATCTAATCCTATCCTGTGTGATACTGTATACTGAGCTGTGTATCTAATCCTATCCTGTGTGATACTGTATACTGAGCTGTGTATCTAATCCTGTCCTGTGTGATACTGTATACTGAGCTGTGTATCTAATCCTATCCTGAGTGATACTGTATACTGAGCTGTGTATCTAATCCTATCCTGTGTGATACTATATACTGAGCTGTGTATCTAATCCTATCCTGTGTGATACTGTATACTGAGCTGTGTATCTAATCCTATCCTGTGTGATACTGTATACTGAGCTGTGTATCTAATCCTATCCAGTGTGATACTGTATACTGAGCTGTGTATCTAATCCTATCCCGTGTGATACTGTATACTGAGCTGTATCTAATCCTATCCTGTGTGATACTGTATACTGAGCTGTGTATCTAATCCTATCCTGAGTGATACTGTATACTGAGCTGTG
>NC_134268.1:4585952-4662577 GCF_031893055.1 Leptodactylus fuscus | reverse complement strand
GTGAACATTCCTGTTGTTGATGTCCTTAGGACTTCAGGTGTCCCTGTGTATCAGTTGTATCGGCCTGTAACATGTAGGAGGACGCGGTAATGGCATCTCAATAGGGTTCTGAAGGATCTTCGCTGGAACTTGGAAGGAGTAGAACAATTTTAGACAGATCTGAGAGCTTGACCCCTCACTACCAGACTTTAGACATTTGGCCAATGCAACGGGAGTCTTCCCCTGAACAGTCCCACCAATGGCTGCCAGCACTCCACCACATTACACACCAGCTAGCAATCTAGAAGTTGGTTACAGTTCCCATTACACCCCCTCCCCAATGTAAGGGTTGTCGTCCTGACCTCCTCAGTACCCTGTCGTACTTCCAGTAGCGGGATTCCTGCCACATTGGGAATGTCGTAATAACTTGCGTAACCCATATCTGCAGGGGAAGTCTCCACCGGTCTCCCAGCTTCCATAGACTTGACCTTCAGACCTGGGGCCTCCGAGACCCACCACTCCCTGTCATCCATGACTCCTGCTGGGGTGGGTCATGTCCAGGCTCAGGATCCAAAGGTCTTCTCTTAAAAGTGTAAGGTTGCAACACATTTTGATGCCCCCACTCAGGTGGTCCTTGGTCTCCTCTTAACATTTCCAGGCCATTTGTCTCCGCACCAGGTTGACATGAAGTTTCTGCTCTCACATCCGCTCATTGACTAGCAAGTTGTGTGGATTCAGCCACCGAGCGACCAAGTCATACGGGTTTGGTTTTGGCCGGTCGTTCTCCTCTGTCAGACTAGATTGGGAATGGATGTTCAGCCTGATCTTCTGCTCGTCTGCCGCATGTACAAGTCGTTCATCCCCTTATTCCGCTTGTGGAGTGATTGCGGATACAGGGGCCGCTTATCTCTTTCCAGGGCCCCTGGTTCCTGATTATTGGCCCAATCATTGCGTTGTATACAGGAGCCTTTACCGTGTATGGCCAGTGACACACTAGTCTGGAGAATACGGTAAACCCCAAATACAACCCCTTGTAATAACCATCGAGGAAAAGGGCGGCCATGTCTGATTGTGTCATAAAATGGGCCAAAGAAAATAACAATTTGGGATAAGAAAAGCAGGTGGAGGGGGCGAGACCCCAAAATGAGCCCCAACTACTCAGAAACAGCTGAATATCCGATGTAGCGCTCAGCTGGAGATATTCGGATATAACTGCCTGGACGGTTGTATACAGGGATATCAGGCAGAGCCGCTGGATTATATGGGGCGGGGCACAGGACACCCCAAATATATTCACACTACAAGACTCAGCAAGATGAAAACCTGCCAGCGAGGCAATACCGTGCTGGAATGTGAACTGGGACTGAGCTGGATGATACCGGCGCGCAGTGACAAGTCTAACCCGGAATATTCTATCCCATATAACGCTACGTACGTTCCTCCATAGCAGCACTTATAGACCTGTATAGGACACTTTCTTGTAAACCATTTGTAGCTCCTTTGGCGCTTTCTGAAACCCCCAAAAGTCCCCCTTGATAAACCTGCACCTCTCTAGCAAACGGTTCCCCGCCATATCCTTGCTGGGTAAGTCTATAGATACTGAATGTGACCATATAGATAAGACTATGGTGCCTGAGTGTGGCTATAACTGAGATGGTGTAAAGACTTCCAACACTGCAGGTGTCAAGGCCCTCACTTGGCCAAGATGGCGCCTGTCTAGCTCCTTCAACACCTGCCTTGGGTCCCTCGTATAAGACGGTAGTTTAGAAATATCGTCTTGCACTTCATGGTCCGGCCATTGGCTCCATTTTTCGGTCAAGCACCCCAGGCCAGACACAATTGGCTACCTGGTGGTTCTTCTAGATTCTAGTGTATCTTGGGTAACAGGTCCAAGGCTGCTCCTATTACACCTCCACTAGTACGGCCAAAATCTGTCAACAATTGTTGTGTAGGGTCGTCCCACTCCCATGTATAACAGATCATATTGTTATGGGCAGGGGAGATGACTTCCTTCAGGGGGGCTGACTCCTCTTCTTGATATCTGTCGGTGCCTGGATAGTGACGGCATTTACTGTAACCGGCACTGCAGCTCTATTACACAGGCGTGGGCGGCCGGCAAACTTCAAGAAGAAGTGATCCCCCCTGCCCAGAAGATCCAAACAGGAAAACAGGTAAGAATGATGGGAGGGGAGGGGGGCTGAGTTAGTTCAGAAGGACAAGTAGTGGGTGGGCTAGCTAGGGAGACAGGGACAGGGAGGGAGTGAAGGAGGGAGGGAGGTGAGGCAGCTCTGAGAGCAGCCCAAGGCATCATGGGAGTTGTAGGAAACAGAACAGGAAGATGGCGATGTAAACAAATGCAGAGGAGGCCAGGAGCTCCCAGAGACCCCCAGAACACTGCTAGAGGTATTTGGGTGCCCTTATTATTTATGTGGTATAAACTGCTGTTTGGGCACAGAAGGGAAGGAGCGCTATTGTGGTTTTTGGAGCAGTTTGGTTTTTGGACGTCATGACACATGTGAAGAGCTCCTGAAATGCCATGAAAGTGGAATCTGCAGACACATCACCCCATTTTGGAAACTACACCCCCGAAGTGACTTATTGCACAATGAGCATTTATAACCCTTGAGTGATGCATTCATTTAATTTCCAGGAATGAATGCGCAGCTGATAATGAAAAAAGCGAAAAATTGCAATTTTTCCAGAGATTCCCCATTTTAGTGCCCGATATGTTGTGGCCAACCTGCGTCAGCAGAGACAAACACTCCAAAAACTGGTAAGCGGGGATCCTGGGCACAACCTATTGGACAATGAAATGATACATTCCTGGAAATATTGTCATTTTCACCTCTCACCAACATCTGCGTGCGTATTCATTTATGGATAATAAATGAATGCAACACTCAAGAGATAAAAACATTCATTGTATCCCAGATTCAGACCTTCAGGGGTGTCGTTTCCAAAATGGGGTCACATGTCAGAGAATTCCATCTTACTGATATTTCAGGAGCTCTGCAAAGTGTAACAAGCATCTCCAATGATTATACTCCCCAGAGCCCAGAGCATAATAATAGTTTATGGGTGGTGTACTCCAAAAAAATTTGGGTTCTGCTGAATCTGAAATTTTTGCAATGTTTGCAATGAACACTCCTGGGGCTATGATGGGACATTATCCTGTGTGATGGGGCCGCTGTGGGGCATTATAATGGGTCTTTATGTGTTTTGCTTTATGATTATTTGAGATGAGCGAACAGTGAAATGTTCGAAGTTCGATTCGAGTAGCCGCTCAATACTCGACTCGATGGAACATCGAACCCCATTATAGTCTATGGGAATAAATACTCGTTTAGGGGGAAACAACTATTCGACTCAGGAGGGTCACCAAGTCCACTATGACACCCCAAGAAATGAAAACAACACCGCTGCAATGTAACTGGTACAGCAGGGGGAGCATGTCTGGGGGCATCTAACACACCAAAGTCACTGAATTATGTCGGGATCTCTGGCAGCTTGCGATATGCGCGAGCTGACTTTTTCCCATAAGAATGCTTTGACCAGCGTTGATTGGCCGAATGCCATACAGACTACAGCATTCAGTCAATCAACGCTGGTTCTGCCGGAGTCTCGTCTGTGAGGAGGCGGAGTCTAAGATCGGACCAGAATAGAGACTGCTGTGGACCGATCATAGACTCCGCCTCCTCTGCCAGAACCAGCGTTGATTGGCCGAATGCTGTACTCTGTATGGCATTCAGCCAATCAACGCTGGTGAATGCATTCCTATGCCGAGATGTAGCAGTGCTGGCCGTGCGCTCAGCTCGACTACTCCGGAGATGAGCTGATCTGAGCACACAGCCAGCACTGCTACACTGGAGAACCGCTGAACCCTGCTGCATACTCAGCTCTGCTGCATCAGAGATGTAGCAGAGCTGAGTGTACGCTGAACTCTGCTGCACACTCAACACTGCTGAGCTGAACCGAGCTGAGTGTGCAGCAGGGTTCAGCGGTTCTCGGGGGTAGCAGCGGTTCTCCGGTGTAGCAGTGCTGGCCGTGCGCTCAGCTTGGTTGTATCTCTGGAGTAGCTGAGCTGAGCACACAGCCAGCACTGCTACATCTCGGCATAGGAATGCATTGACCAGCGTTGATTGGCCGAATGCTATAGCTGGTCAATGCATTCCTATGGGAAAAAGTCAGCTCCAGCATATCGCAAGCTGACAGGGATCCTGACGTGATACAATGACTTGGGCTTGTTAGATGCCCCCAGACATGCGCCCCCTGCTGGCCCAGTTACATTGCAGAGGTGTTGGCATCATTTCCTGGGGTGTCATAGTGGACTTGGTGACTCTCCTGAGGTGAATGGTGGGATCCCCTGAAACGAAGCATTTTCTCCCATAGACTATAATGGGGTTCCATATTCCTTCCAATAGTCACATAGTGAGATGATATTCAGAACGGATAACGGACATCAAATATTTTACTGTTCACTCATCTCTATTGTTTAACCCAAATAAATTTTCCATGGTGCGCGTTCCTAGGCCGTGTGTCAGGGCACATCACATGGTACAGTCCGGACTATTCCACCGGGGAGGGGGGCTCATGAGTCACTTCCATTATTCTCACGTTTTTCACTCGTCTTTAGAAGGAAATGTTTCATCTTTATACAATGAGATAAACGGAAGAGAAAATTACAGAAAAATGAGAAATGTCAGAAGTAATGGGAAAGATTATAATTATTATTCTTGTATTTGTAGTTTTGCCTTGATTTGCCCCAGTCATGTTTACTCACACTCCCATATATCCCAATACATATATATATATATGGCTCTGCCCCTCCCCCACTGAGATCTACAAGATTGCTTTATTCCTCTGGTGCCTCTGTATTTACACACCCGTATACAGCCCCAGCCCTGATCCCATTACCTGCAGCCACCAGCAGAGGGAGCTCACTGCATAGGGGTAATACAGACAGGTTTGCTCCTGTGCTCCCCCTGGTGGTGGCTGCTGACTAGCACACATAGTAGTCCCCCAGCCTGTCACTATGGCCGGTTCAGCACAACACTGGACTCGGTGTATTTCTAGAGCTGGCGCCTCCTGGTGGTTATGGGGAGTGTTCGGAGCCCAATATGTCTTTATGTCCTTCCATCATGATGTGACTTGGAGGGCAGTGATGATGGAGTATATAGCCACGGTGAGGGTGTAGTAGCCCGTATCTCGCTCCATTAGCCCATGGGCTGCATTACTTTTCCTGATCATGGAGTTGCACAAGTTCTCTCTGCAGCAGAAGACGGGGCGCGTCACCCCCAAATAGTTAGGGTTAGTGGTGTTACATCGCTCTGCGCAATCTCTGACCACAAACCAACTGCCCGAGAAGGGGAAACCTGAAAGAAAGGAAAAATATTATATTACCCTGTACTGTGACATCACTGTGTGTATTATCCTGTACTGTGACATCACTGTGTGTATTATCCTGTACTGTGACATCACTGTGTGTATTATCCTGTACTGTGACATCACTGTGTGTATTATCTCTGTACTGTGACATCACTGTGTGTATTATCCTGTACTGTGACATCACTGTGTGTATTATCTCTGTACTGTGACATCACTGTGTGTATTATCCTGTACTGTGACATCACTGTGTGTATTATCTCTGTACTGTGACATCACTGTGTGTATTATCCTGTACTGTGACATCACTGTGTGTATTATCCTGTACTGTGACATCACTGTGTGTATTATCCTGTACTGTGACATCACTGTGTGTATTATCTCTGTACTGTGACATCACTGTGTGTATTATCCCTGTACTGTGACATCACTGTGTGTATTATCCCTGTACTGTGACATCACTGTGTGTATTATCCTGTACTGTGACATCACTGTGTGTATTATCTCTGTACTGTGACATCACTGTGTGTATTATCCTGTACTGTGACATCACTGTGTGTATTATCTCTGTACTGTGACATCACTGTGTGTATTATCCCTGTACTGTGACATCACTGTGTGTATTATCCTGTACTGTGACATCATTGTGTGTATTATCTCTGTACTGTGACATCACTGTGTGTATTATCCTGTACTGTGACATCACTGTGTGTATTATCTCTGTACTGTGACATCACTGTGTGTATTATCCCTGTACTGTGACATCACTGTGTGTATTATCCCTGTACTGTGACATCACTGTGTGTATTACCCTGTACTGTGACATCACTGTGTGTATTATCTCTGTACTGTGACATCACTGTGTGTATTATCCCTGTACTGTGACATCACTGTGTGTATTACCCTGTACTGTGACATCACTGTGTGTATTATCCCTGTACTGTGACATCACTGTGTGTATTATCCCTGTACTGTGACATCACTGTGTGTATTACCCTGTACTGTGACATCACTGTGTGTATTATCTCTGTACTGTGACATCACTGTGTGTATTACCCTGTACTGTGACATCACTGTGTGTATTATCCCTGTACTGTGACATCACTGTGTGTATTATCCTGTACTGTGACATCACTGTGTGTATTATCTCTGTACTGTGACATCACTGTGTGTATTATCTCTGTACTGTGACATCACTGTGTGTATTATCCTGTACTGTGACATCACTGTGTGTATTATCCTGTACTGTGACATCACTGTGTGTATTATCCTGTACTGTGACATCACTGTGTGTATTATCCTGTACTGTGACATCACTGTGTGTATTATCCTGTACTGTGACATCACTGTGTGTATTATCCTGTACTGTGACGTCACTGTGTGTATTATCTCTGTACTGTGACATCACTGTGTGTATTATCCTGTACTGTGACATCACTGTGTGTATTATCTCTGTACTGTGACATCACGACTGAGCGCATACGCTCACAGTAAAACCCCCTGAAAGGGAAAGGGGGGGGGGGTAAGCCCCTCCCACATACTAACAACCCAAAAACCTACTCCCTTAGAAATAAAACACAGAGACTAACATTTGGGTTAAGTGGGGGTCGGCCACAGCTTTATTATTGAAAATAGGCATGACAGCAGAAACCTGTTGCCCCAAGTAACAGGGGGAAGCGCGCCACAAGGAATGCCCAGGCACCGCATAGCGGTGTGCATGTCTGTTATATCCAGCGGTGGCGCGCCATATGCAGATGACGTAAGGGGGGACCAGGTCCTGCCGAACATGCCACCGGAGACCGGTGTAACCCTACACCGGGGTCCGACCCCCCTCCTGCAGCATAAAGAGAGCTCGGTCAATACCATCTTGCAAGCCCGACAAGAAGATGTCGAGGCCAATGTCCGACAGGTGAACCCCATCTCTGCGCAGCAAAGCACTATTATCACCCTCCAATTGCCTGTGCCGGACAACCACTCCCCCCCGAGACCTCACATGACGAGAAATGCGCATATTGAGAAGCCGGCGAGCCCTTTCCAGAGTCGCCGGGTCCCGCGCATCCCTCCAGTGAACCCGCGGGACTACCTCCGACCAGACCATGACAAGGTTATTGAAGAAAGCAGGGAATCGATCAAAATCCGAACGAATCAGGGAGATCAGCTCCGATAATCGAATGGTACCCAAATCATTTCCTCCAGCATGCAGCACCAGCACCACAGGGGCCTGGGAGGAACCGGCAATAGACACGACTTGCGGTAGAATCTGCAACCAGCTCAAACCCCGAACTCCGTGCCACCGGAGCTCGGCCTGTTCAAATCCAAGCTGCAGACCACCTGGGCGAACGGCAGCACGTCGCGCTGCCCAGTAAACATAAGAATGGCCCAGGATCCAAACGATAGGATAAGCATCGTGAGCTGTCCATGTAGCCGGCGTGACCGAATCCCTCATCAATTGAGTCAGGGGTGAAGGACCACGTCCCACAGCAAGGGGGGGCACGGGAAGCCCTCCAAATCCGCCTCCGGGTGTAAGTCTCTGAAGCGACCCAACTGCGAACGAGAAAGAGAGTCAGCAAGTGTGTTAATAACACCAGGGACATGCCTGGCCTTGAAAACGACATTATACTGCAAACATCGGAGGACTAAACGCCGTAACAAAGCTAAAACCGGCAAAGAACTAGAAGAAAGGCTAATAATCGCCGACACAGCGCTCTCATTGTCGCACCAAAATAAAATGCGTTTGTTCGCCATGGCGGGACCCCACAATTCCAGGGCGACCACAATGGGAAACAACTCCAAAAGCGTCAAATTGCGGGTGAGGCCAAGGGAGGACCACACCGGAGGCCACACCGCAAAGGACCAATGAGAGCCGAAAACCGCCCCATAGCCAACAGATCCCGAGGCGTCAGTGAAAAGCCGAAGGTCGGAATTGGTCAACTCACCCTCCGGGAAACAGGAAAGACCAGAGTAATCCAAAAGAAAGGATTTCCAAACCTTCAAATCATCCCGCAAGACTTTCGTAATCCGGACATAGTGGTGCGGAAGGCGGACCCCCGCAGTAGCCATAGCCAAGCGGCGGGAGAAAACCCGCCCCATTGGAAAAATACGACACGCAAAAGTCAATTTACCCAGCAGAGACTGCAAACGGGACAACGGAACTTTGCGAGAACTAAGGCAGAAGTCCACATCCGCACACAGCCGGGACAACTTGTCCTGCGGGAGATGAAGAAGCATTCGCTCCGTGTCGATTCCGATACCCAAAAAGGAGAGAGACGTCACCGGACCCTCAGTCTTGTCACCTGCCAAAGGAACGCCAAAATGGGCAGCAAAATAACGAAAAGTATCAAGCAAATACTGACAAGTAGGAGAACTAGCTGGGCCTACGAACAAAAAATCATCCAAATAATGGAGAACCGATGAAGAGCCCGATTCCTGACGAACAACCCATTCCAAAAAGGTACTAAACATTTCAAAGTAACGGCAGGAAATCGAGCACCCCATGGGTAAACACATATCATAATAAAAGAATCCACCAAACTGACAACCCAACAGATGGTAACAATCGGGATGTACCGGCAACAGACGGAAGGCAGCCTCGATGTCAGATTTCGCCAAGAGCGCGCCCCGACCGGCTTTCACCACCAGCGAGACTGCTCTATCAAAGGACACATACGACACCGCTGACTCTTCCTTCGGAATGCCGTCATTCACCGACTCCCCGGGGGGAAAAGAAAGATGGTGGATCAAACGATACTTCCCGGCCTCCTTTTTGGGGACCAAGCCCAAAGGAGACACCCTAAAATTTGGAAAAGGAGGCTCAGTAAAGGGGCCAGCCATGCGACCCAACTCCACCTCCTTGGAAATCTTCTCTTGAGCAACTTGAACATCCTTCTGAACTGAACGCAGGTTATCAACTATAAGAACATTGGAACAAGAAACATGAGGTATGTAAAAACCGGAAGTGAACCCATCAAGGAGCAGGCCTGCCTCCTCCTTCCTGGGGTACCGGTCTAGCCAAGGGCGCATCCTTAAGGCGCTCACCGGAGTCCTCGGGTTTACCCGAGCCGGCCTTGGCAGGTTTACCCCGCTTGGAGCAACGAAGGGCCGCGTGGGCGCCGCCGCATATGGAGCATTCATGTTTAAACCGGCATGACGCAAAAAACCGGCAGTGCCCCTCATTGAACATCCAGCAGGCACCTGGCCTGCGAGAGGCCGCTGAGGAGGCGGAAGCCCCCCCGGCGGCCCCAGATGGAAAGGGGGGAGCTGCGGGCTTTGGCGTCAGCATTAATTGAATCCATATGTCCGTCACCTTAGAAGCCCAACCGACTTCCGGCTGCAGCGCAAGCCGCCGCCGGAACTCCTCATCATACTTCCACCAAGCGGAGCCACCATACAACTTATGAGCGGAAAAAATTATGTCAAGATAAATAAACAATTCCGCTGCAACAACTGAACCCGACTGACAAAGAATACAAGCAAAGGTAGAAAAGGCTTGCAACCAATTGGCAAAGGTTTTAGCCACTTTCGGCTTCTTATCATCACCTCTGCCAAAACCCCGTTCTTTATCAACCGTAACATGATCAGGGGATAACAACGACCATATATCTATATATTCCCCACTGATGATTTTATCTCTCAGCTCCAGAGGCACGTGCGTGCCAAGAGGAGCTACCCCACAGAAATAAGTATCCCTGAAACGCAGGCCAGAGGGAGGAGCAACCGGCTCAGGCCGCGGCAAAACCGCTCCTGGAGAAACCAAAGAAGGAGTCCTACCCTCCAGCTGCGAAACCATGGATTTCAAAACGTCAAGCATGTCGCCACTCGGACCTGGCGACTGAGAAGACCAGGCCTGCGAACAGGCCAACTCACCGGATGGTAACGCGGGCGACTGCACCGACACGGCCAGGGGTGGAGGCTGCGGAGCTGGTACTGGAGGTGGAGCTGCAGCTGCTACTGCAGGCACGGCCGGAGCGCCCTGGGCAGACACAGATTCCCTTCTCACACTCCGCCTCCGGGAACTCCTGCTATATCTCGAGCGACGCGAGCGATGAGAACCCCGGGAGGACGACGACGAGCGCGACACAGAGCGATCGTAATCGCGACCTCTAGACCGCCTACTTCTACGCCGATGACCCCGCGAAACCCGCCGACTACGCCTGCGGCGTGAACGGGAGGAGCTACGCGAACGCGGGGAGCGATCCCGTACCCTCGAAGACCCATAATCCACCCCGGAACCGCGGTACGAACGGGAACTGGACTCCCGAAAATGGCTAGAAAGGGAATGGCGCGGAAAATGAGGAGTACCTGGGACATATTCAGTATCAAAAAACTCCTCATCACTGCCCTGAAAAAGAACTGGTGACACAGGGGCCAGGGGGTCCAGGGGAGGGGGGCCCGCCACACCGGAGGGGGCCGCGACTATAGACCCAGATAGAGGGGCCGAGGCCTCTACACCACCGGCCAACGCTGGAGGGGCCACACTGCGCCCAAACCACCTAGCCAACCTGCCAGGAGGCGGAGGCGGCGGTGGCATGGGCTCCACAGGGGGAATAACATTGGGGGCAGTGGCTGGAGGCTGGGCCAGAGCCACAGAAGCACTAGGCCCAGACCCACTAAGGGAACCATCCCCAGGCAGCGGCTCTGCCGAGGGGGGGGGGGACTAGAACCCCCACAGCAGGAGTGGCAGCCGCAGAGAGAGCAGGCCGGCGCCGGGACCCGGCAGCCGCACTGCCTCTCGCACTAGCAGCACGCCGCCCGGTACGAGCAGGAGCCCGGGCGGCGCGAGAAGCGGCTGCTGCGGCCCCCCGTGACGGAACTCTGCTCCGCACACTGGGGGCCGGACTAGGGGAAAGCCGGTCAGGAGGCCTCGCCGCCCTGCTAGGGCGGGCAGAGGCCGCCCGACCCGGCTCTGAGGAGGCTGAGGCCTGGCCTGACGCCCCGCTCGTATTGAGCAGGGACGCCAGCCAGTCAGTCCCTTCCTCACTCACCTTGCGGTGCAGCAGCTCCAAGAGCTGCTGGCGCTGGGTGTCTTCGGACATCTCGCCGCAACTCTTCTTTCTTCGACGCTGGCGGGGATCCGAAAGGAAGTCCCCGCCCAGCGCCGAAGAATATAAAGGGGACGGAGCGTGGCCCCGCCCCCCCGCCCGCCGCGTCATCACGGCGAGCGTCAGAACGCCGGGAGGGGCAGCGGGAGGCAGGGGGAGAGGGGCGCATGCGCGAACCGCGCTCAGTCAAACTCCGGGCCGCTTATACAGCGTCCCGGACGTAATGCGTGTACATTTCGGTTACAGTATACATCTATAGGGTATTACCAGACGACGTGGCTCCGTAGACGGTGCTGACACACCAGGGTTGGTAGCTGGAGCAGTTCTTCTTGGTTAGACATTGGTCGCTCGGAGTTGGGGTCAGACACAGGTAACACTGGAGGGCGCCGGCTGCAGGAACACGTAATGGACATGTTATACGTCGGGCTGATACTAATACACATGCTATCTGCACAGAGACTTGTCTGAGTCCTGGCTGTAGCTCGGACTGATCTGCATATAAGGGCTGGTCTGTAGTCACAGTAGTGGACTCTTAAAAGCCAAGTAGTCAGGCCGCACAGTAGGCGTTAGTCAGGGAGCCCATAGGCAGATGGCAGCAGGCAGGTGTAACCTTCGGGTAGATACAAACAGAGCAGAACTCTAGACCCGGCGCACTCAACATAACAGTCTGTTTCCTTACAGACAGAAACACAAAAAAAAGGGCCTCGCTCACTCACACAGGTAGTCTTGGTGCACCTTCGCTTACCTCACCAGAGCAGTGGGAGATGCTGGAAGACTCACTGCCATCTCATAGGCTGCTGTTCACATTAGCTGTGCTTTATGGCAGCGGGCGACACCCGGCCAGATAGGTGCGCACAAGCCCTAGGAATCGCACAGGCCATCACAATAGACCTGCACAGACTATGCACTAAGTATGAAGGAAAACTGAAGCTGCCGCACTAATTCCCTCTTATAAGGAGAGCCATCATTATTTAATTGGCTAATTAAACATTCACCTGCCCTACCAGCACACAGGGGCAGAAATACCCCACATTGTACCCCACATTATACCCCACATTGTACCCCACATTATACCCCACATTGTACCCCACATTATACCCCACATTATACCCCACATTATACCCCATATTGTACCCCACATTATACCCCACATTATACCCCACATTATAACCCATATTGTACCCCACATTGTACCCCACACTATACCCCACATTATACCCCACATTATACCCCACATTATACCCCATATTGTACCCCACATTATACCCCACATTATACCCCATATTGTACCCCACATTGTACCCCACATTGTACCCCACACTATACCCCACATTATACCCCACATTATACCCCACATTGTACCCCACATTATACCCCACATTGTACCCCACATTATACCCCACATTGTACCCCACACTATACCCCACATTATACCCCACATTGTACCCCACATTATACCCCACATTGTACCCCACACTATACCCCACATTATACCCCACATTATACCCCACATTATACCCCACATTATAACCCATATTGTACCCCACATTGTACCCCACACTATACCCCACATTATACCCCACATTATACCCCACATTATACCCCATATTGTACCCCACATTATACCCCACATTATACCCCATATTGTACCCCACATTGTACCCCACATTGCACCCCACACTATACCCCACATTATACCCCACATTATACCCCACATTGTACCCCACATTATACCCCACATTGTACCCCACATTATACCCCACATTGTACCCCACACTATACCCCACATTATACCCCACATTGTACCCCACATTATACCCCACATTGTACCCCACATTATACCCCACATTGTACCCCACACTATACCCCACATTATACCCCACATTGTACCCCACATTATACCCCACATTGTACCCCACATTATACCCCACATTGTACCCCACACTATACCCCACATTGTACCCCATATTGTGCTGCTGGCAGGACAACAGGGAATCACATTTTGGGCTCTTGTTTATTTTTATTTATAACAAGTTGTAGATTTACCAGAGAAGTCCTGACCTGTAATGGAGGAGGAAGGAAAAACCAGACTGATGTAGCTCCACCCACTTCCACATTGACCTTGCCCATTCCGATCCATTTCTGTACCCTCACCCTGACATGCTATGACACCGCAGTATAATGCCCCTCTCCAGCTGCCCCAGAGTATAATGTCCCCTCCAGCTGCCCCGCAGTATAATGCCCCTCTCCAGCAGCCCCAGAGTATAATGTCCCCTCCAGCTGCCCCGCAGTATAATGCCCCTCTCCAGCTGCCCCGCAGTATAATGTACCCCCTCCAGCTGCCCCGCAGTATAATGCCCCTCTCCAGCTGCCCTGCAGTATAATGCCCCTCTCCAGCAGCCCCAGAGTATAATGTCCCCTCCAGCTGCCCCGCAGTATAATGCCCCTCTCCAGCTGCCCTGCAGTATAATGCCCCTCTCCAGCTGCCCCGCAGTATAATGCCCCTCTACAGCTGCCCCGCAGTATAATGCCCCTCTCCAGCTGCCCCACAGTAAAATGCCCCTCTCCAGCTGCCCCGCAGTATAATGCCCCTCTCCAGCTGCCCCGCAGTATAATGCCCCCCTCCAGCTGCCCTGCAGTATAATGCCCCTCTCCAGCTGCCCTGCAGTATAATGCCCCTCTCCAGCTGCCCCGCAGTATAATGCTCCTCTCCAGCTGCCCCGCAGTATAATGCCCCTCTACAGCTGCCCCGCAGTATAATGCCCCTCTCCAGCTGCCCCACAGTAAAATGCCCCTCTCCAGCTGCCCCGCAGTATAATGCCCCTCTCCAGCTGCCCTGCAGTATAATGCCCCTCTCCAGCTGCCCCACAGTATAATGCCCCTCTCCAGCTGCCCTGCAGTATAATGCCCCTCTCCAGCTGCCCTGCAGTATAATGCCCCTCTCCAGCTGCCCTGCAGTATAATGTCCCCCCTCCAGCTGCCCTGTAGTATAATGCCCCTCTCCAGCTTCCCTGCAGTATAATGCCCCTCTCCAGCTGTCCCTACAGTATAATGTCCCCTCCAGCTACCCCCATAGTATAATGCCCCTCTCCAGCTGCCCCGCAGTATAATGCCCCTCTCCAGCTGCCCTGCAGTATAATGCCCCTCTCCAGCTGCCCTGCAGTATAATGCCCCTCTCCAGCTGCCCTGCAGTATAATGCCCCTCCCCAGCTGCCCCCACAGTATAATGCCCCTCTCCAGCTGCCCTGCAGTATAATGCCCCTCCAGATGCCCTGCAGTATAATGCCCCTCTCCAGCTGCCCTGCAGTATAATGCCCCTCCAGCTGCCCCGTAGTATAATGCCCCTCTCCAGCTGCCCTGCAGTATAATGCCCCTCTCCAGCTGCCCTGCAGTATAATGCCCCTCTCCAGCTGCCCTGCAGTATAATGCCCCTCCAGCTGCCCTGCAGTATAATGCCCCTCTCCAGCTGCCCTGCAGTATAATGCCCCTACAGCTGCCCCGTAGTATAATGCCCCTCTCCAGCTGCCCCAGAGTATAATGTCCCCTCCAGCTGCCCCGCAGTATAATGTCCCCTCCAGCTGCCCCAGAGTATAATGTCCCCTCCAGCTGCCCCAGAGTATAATGCCCCTCTCCAGCTGCCCCGCAGTATAATGTACCCCCTCCAGCTGCCCCGCAGTATAATGCCCCTCTCCAGCTGCCCTGCAGTATAATGCCCCTCTCCAGCTGCCCCGCAGTATAATGCCCCTCTCCAGCTGCCCCACAGTATAATGCCCCTCTCCAGCTGCCCCGCAGTATAATGCCCCTCTCCAGCTGCCCCGCAGTATAATGTCCCCCCCTCCAGCTGCCCTGTAGTATAATGCCCCTCCAGCTACCCCCATAGTATAATGCCCCTCTCCAGCTGCCCTGCAGTATAATGCCCCTCTCCAGCTGCCCTGCAGTATAATGCCCCTCTCCAGCTGCCCTGCAGTATAATGCCCCTCCAGCTGCCCTGCAGTATAATGCCCCTCTCCAGCTGCCCTGCAGTATAATGCCCCTACAGCTGCCCCGTAGTATAATGCCCCTCTCCAGCTGCCCCAGAGTATAATGTCCCCTCCAGCTGCCCCGCAGTATAATGTCCCCTCCAGCTGCCCCAGAGTATAATGTCCCCTCCAGCTGCCCCAGAGTATAATGCCCCTCTCCAGCTGCCCCGCAGTATAATGTACCCCCTCCAGCTGCCCCGCAGTATAATGCCCCTCTCCAGCTGCCCTGCAGTATAATGCCCCTCTCCAGCTGCCCCACAGTATAATGCCCTTCTACAGCTGCCCCGCAGTATAATGCCCCTCTCCAGCTGCCCCACAGTATAATGCCCCTCTCCAGCTGCCCCGCAGTATAATGCCCCTCTCCAGCTGCCCCGCAGTATAATGTCCCCCCTCCAGCTGCCCTGTAGTATAATGCCCCTTCAGCTACCCCCATAGTATAATGCCCCTCTCCAGCTGCCCTGCAGTATAATGCCCCTCTCCAGCTTCCCTGCAGTATAATGCCCCTTTCCAGCTGCCCCACAGTATAATGCCCCTCTCCAGCTGTCCCTACAGTATAATGTCCCCTCCAGCTACCCCCATAGTATAATGCCCCTCTCCAGCTGCCCCGCAGTATAATGCCCCTCCAGCTGCCCTGCAGTATAATGCCCCTCTCCAGCTGCCCTGCAGTATAATGCCCCTCCAGCTGCCCTGCAGTATAATGCCCCTCCCCAGCTGCCCCCACAGTATAATGCCCCTCTCCAGCTGCCCTGCAGTATAATGCCCCTCTCCAGCTGCCCTGCAGTATAATGCCCCTCTCCAGCTTCCCTGCAGTATAATGCCCCTCCAGCTGCCCCGTAGTATAATGCCCCTCTCCAGCTGCCCTGCAGTATAATGCCCCTCTCCAGCTGCCCTGCAGTATAATGCCCCTCTCCAGCTGCCCTGCAGTATAATGCCCCTCCAGCTGCCCTGCAGTATAATGCCCCTCTCCAGCTGCCCTGCAGTATAATGCCCCTCCAGCTGTCCCGTAGTATAATGCCCCTCTCCAGCTGCCCTGCAGTATAATGCCCCTCTACAGCTGCCCCGCAGTATAATGCCCCTCTCCAGCTGCCCCACAGTATAATGCCCCTCTCCAGCTGCCCCGCAGTATAATGCCCCTCTCCAGCTGCCCCGCAGTATAATGTCCCCCCTCCAGCTGCCCTGTAGTATAATGCCCCTCCAGCTACCCCCATAGTATAATGCCCCTCTCCAGCTGCCCTGCAGTATAATGCCCCTCCAGCTGCCCTGCAGTATAATGCCCCTCTCCAGCTGCCCTGCAGTATAATGCCCCTCTCCAGCTGCCCTGCAGTATAATGCCCCTCTCCAGCTGCCCTGCAGTATAATGCCCCTCCAGCTGCCCTGCAGTATAATGCCCCTCCCCAGCTGCCCCCACAGTATAATGCCCCTCTCCAGCTGCCCTGCAGTATAATGCCCCTCCAGCTGCCCTGCAGTATAATGCCCCTCCCCAGCTGCCCCCACAGTATAATGCCCCTCTCCAGCTGCCCTGCAGTATAATGCCCCTCTCCAGCTGCCCTGCAGTATAATGCCCCTCCAGCTGCCCTGCAGTATAATGCCCCTCTCCAGCTGCCCTGCAGTATAATGCCCCTCCAGCTGCCCCGTAGTATAATGCCCCTCTCCAGCTGCCCTGCAGTATAATGCCCCTCTCCAGCTGCCCTGCAGTATAATGCCCATCCAGCTGCCCTGCAGTATAATGCCCCTCTCCAGCTGCCCTGCAGTATAATGCCCCTCCAGATGCCCTGCAGTATAATGCCCCTCTCCAGCTGCCCTGCAGTATAATGCCCCTCTCCAGCTGCCCTGCAGTATAATGCCCCTCTCCAGCTGCCCTGCAGTATAATGCCCCTCCAGCTGCCCTGCAGTATAATGCCCCTCTCCAGCTGCCCTGCAGTATAATGCCCCTCCAGCTGCCCCGTAGTATAATGCCCCTCTCCAGCTGCCCTGCAGTATAATGCCCCTCTCCAGCTGCCCTGCAGTATAATGCCCATCCAGCTGCCCTGCAGTATAATGCCCCTCTCCAGCTGCCCTGCAGTATAATGCCCCTCCAGATGCCCTGCAGTATAATGCCCCTCTCCAGCTGCCCTGCAGTATAATGCCCCTCTCCAGCTGCCCTGCAGTATAATGCCCCTCTCCAGCTGCCCTGCAGTATAATGCCCCTCCAGCTGCCCTGCAGTATAATGCCCCTCTCCAGCTGCCCTGCAGTATAATGCCCCTACAGCTGCCCCGTAGTATAATGCCCCTCTCCAGCTGCCCCAGAGTATAATGTCCCCTCCAGCTGCCCCGCAGTATAATGTCCCCTCCAGCTGCCCCAGAGTATAATGTCCCCTCCAGCTGCCCCAGAGTATAATGCCCCTCTCCAGCTGCCCTGCAGTATAATGCCCCTCTCCAGCTGCCCCGCAGTATAATGCCCCTCTCCAGCTGCCCCACAGTATAATGCCCCTCTCCAGCTGCCCCGCAGTATAATGCCCCTCTCCAGCTGCCCCGCAGTATAATGTCCCCCCTCCAGCTGCCCTGTAGTATATTGCCCCTCCAGCTACCCCCATAGTATAATGCCCCTCTCCAGCTGCCCTGCAGTATAATGCCCCTCTCCAGCTGCCCTGCAGTATAATGCCCCTCTCCAGCTGCCCTGCAGTATAATGCCCCTCCAGCTGCCCTGCAGTATAATGCCCCTCTCCAGCTGCCCTGCAGTATAATGCCCCTACAGCTGCCCCGTAGTATAATGCCCCTCTCCAGCTGCCCCAGAGTATAATGTCCCCTCCAGCTGCCCCGCAGTATAATGTCCCCTCCAGCTGCCCCAGAGTATAATGTCCCCTCCAGCTGCCTCAGAGTATAATGCCCCTCTCCAGCTGCCCCGCAGTATAATGTACCCCCTCCAGCTGCCCCGCAGTATAATGCCCCTCTCCAGCTGCCCTGCAGTATAATGCCCCTCTCCAGCTGCCCCACAGTATAATGCCCTTCTACAGCTGCCCTGCAGTATAATGCCCCTCTCCAGCTGCCCCACAGTATAATGCCCCTCTCCAGCTGCCCCGCAGTATAATGCCCCTCTCCAGCTGCCCCGCAGTATAATGTCCCCCCTCCAGCTGCCCTGTAGTATAATGCCCCTTCAGCTACCCCCATAGTATAATGCCCCTCTCCAGCTGCCCTGCAGTATAATGCCCCTCTCCAGCTTCCCTGCAGTATAATGCCCCTTTCCAGCTGCCCCACAGTATAATGCCCCTCTCCAGCTGTCCCTACAGTATAATGTCCCCTCCAGCTACCCCCATAGTATAATGCCCCTCTCCAGCTGCCCTGCAGTATAATGCCCCTCCAGCTGCCCTGCAGTATAATGCCCCTCCCCAGCTGCCCCCACAGTATAATGCCCCTCTCCAGCTGCCCTGCAGTATAATGCCCCTCTCCAGCTGCCCTGCAGTATAATGCCCCTCTCCAGCTTCCCTGCAGTATAATGCCCCTCCAGCTGCCCCGTAGTATAATGCCCCTCTCCAGCTGCCCTGCAGTATAATGCCCCTCTCCAGCTGCCCTGCAGTATAATGCCCCTCTCCAGCTGCCCTGCAGTATAATGCCCCTCCAGCTGCCCTGCAGTATAATGCCCCTCTCCAGCTGCCCTGCAGTATAATGCCCCTCCAGCTGTCCCGTAGTATAATGCCCCTCTCCAGCTGCCCTGCAGTATAATGCCCCTCTACAGCTGCCCCGCAGTATAATGCCCCTCTCCAGCTGCCCCACAGTATAATGCCCCTCTCCAGCTGCCCCGCAGTATAATGCCCCTCTCCAGCTGCCCCGCAGTATAATGTCCCCCCTCCAGCTGCCCTGTAGTATAATGCCCCTCCAGCTACCCCCATAGTATAATGCCCCTCTCCAGCTGCCCTGCAGTATAATGCCCCTCCAGCTGCCCTGCAGTATAATGCCCCTCTCCAGCTGCCCTGCAGTATAATGCCCCTCTCCAGCTGCCCTGCAGTATAATGCCCCTCCAGCTGCCCTGCAGTATAATGCCCCTCCCCAGCTGCCCCCACAGTATAATGCCCCTCTCCAGCTGCCCTGCAGTATAATGCCCCTCCAGCTGCCCTGCAGTATAATGCCCCTCCCCAGCTGCCTCCACAGTATAATGCCCCTCTCCAGCTGCCCTGCAGTATAATGCCCCTCTCCAGCTGCCCTGCAGTATAATGCCCCTCCAGCTGCCCTGCAGTATAATGCCCCTCTCCAGCTGCCCTGCAGTATAATGCCCCTCCAGCTGCCCTGCAGTATAATGCCCATCCAGCTGCCCTGCAGTATAATGCCCCTCTCCAGCTGCCCTGCAGTATAATGCCCCTCCAGCTGCCCCGTAGTATAATGCCCCTCTCCAGCTGCCCTGCAGTATAATGCCCCTCTACAGCTGCCCCGCAGTATAATGCCCCTCTCCAGCTGCCCCACAGTATAATGCCCCTCTCCAGCTGCCCCGCAGTATAATGCCCCTCTCCAGCTGCCCCGCAGTATAATGTCCCCCCTCCAGCTGCCCTGTAGTATAATGCCCCTCCAGCTACCCCCATAGTATAATGCCCCCTCTCCAGCTGCCCTGCAGTATAATGCCCCTCTCCAGCTTCCCTGCAGTATAATGCCCCTCTCCAGCTGTCCCTACAGTATAATGTCCCCTCCAGCTACCCCCATAGTATAATGCCCCTCTCCAGCTGCCCCGCAGTATAATGCCCCTCCAGCTGCCCTGCGGTATAACGCCCCTCTCCAGCTGCCCTGCAGTATAATGCCCCTCTCCAGCTGCCCCACAGTATAATGCCCCTCCAGCTGCCCTGCAGTATAATGCCCCTCCCCAGCTGCCCCCACAGTATAATGCCCCTCTCCAGCTGCCCTGCAATATAATGCCCCTCCAGCTGCCCTGCAGTATAATGCCCCTCTCCAGCTGCCCTGCAGTATAATGCCCCTCCAGCTGCCCCGTAGTATAATGCCCCTCTCCAGCTGCCCTGCAGTATAATGCCCCTCTCCAGCTGCCCTGCAGTATAATGCCCCTCCAGCTGCCCTGCAGTATAATGCCCCTCTCCGGCTGCCCTGCAGTATAATGCCCCTCCAGCTGCCCCGTAGTATAATGCCCCTCTCCAGCTGCCCTGCAGTATAATGCCCCTCTCCAGCTGCCCTGCAGTATAATGCCCCTCTCCAGCTGCCCTGCAGTATAATGCCCCTCTCCAGCTGCCCCGCAGTATAATGTCCCCCCTCCAGCTGCCCTGTAGTATAATGTCCCCCCTCCAGCTGCCCCGCAGTATAATGCCCCTCCAGCTGCCCTGCAGTATAATGCCCCTCTCCAGCTGCCCCGCAGTATAATGCCCCTCTCCAGCTGCCCCGCAGTATAATGTCCCCTCCAGCTGCCGTGCAGTATAATGCCCCTCTCCAGCTGCCCCGCAGTATAATGCCCTTCTACAGCTGCCCCGCAGTATAATGCCCCTCTCCAGCTGCCCCACAGTATAATGCCCCTCTCCAGCTGACCCACAGTATAATGCCCCTCTCCAGCTGCCCCGCAGTATAATGTCCCCCCTCCAGCTGCCCTGTAGTATAATGCCCCTCCAGCTACCCCCATAGTATAATGCCCCTCTCCAGCTGCCCCGCAGTATAATGCCCCTCTCCAGCTGCCCTGCAGTATAATGCCCCTCTCCAGCTGTCCCCACAGTATAATGTCCCCTCCAGTTACCCCCATAGTATAATGCCCCTCTCCAGCTGCCCCGCAGTATAATGCCCCTCCAGCTGCCCTGCAGTATAATGCCCCTCTCCAGCTGCCCTGCAGTATAATGCCCCTCTCCAGCTGCCCTGCAGTATAGTGCCCCTCCAGCTGCCCTGTAGTATAATGCCCTTCCCCAGCTGCCCCCACAGTATAATGCCCCCTCCAGCTGCCCTGCAGTATAATGCCCCCTCCAGCTGCCCTGCAGTATAATGCCCCCTCCAGCTGTCCCACAGTATAATGCCCCTCTCCAGCTGCCCCTACGGTATAATGCCCCCTCCAGCTGTCCCCACAGTATAATGCCCCCTCCAGCTGCCCCGCAGTATAATGCCCCCCTCCAGCTGCCCCTACAGTATAATGCCCCCTCCAGCTGTCCCCACAGTATAATGCCCCCTCCAGCTGCCCCGCAGTATAATGTCCCCTCCAGCTGCCCCCACAGTATAATGTCCCCTCCAGCTGCCCCGCAGTATAATGCCCCCCTCCAGCTGCCCCACAGTATAATGCCCCCTCCAGCTGTCCCCACAGTATAATGCCCCCTCCAGCTGTTCCCACAGTATGATGCCTCCTCCAGCTGCCCTGCAGTATAATGCCCCCCTCCAGCTGCCCCACAGTATAATGCCTCCTCCAGCTGTCCCCACAGTATAATGCCCCCTCCAGCTGTCCCCACAGTATAATGCCCCCTCCAGCTGCCCTGCAGTATAATGCCCCCCTCCAGCTGCCCCACAGTATAATGTCCCCTCCAGCTGCCCCACAGTATAATGCCCCCTCCAGCTGCCCTGCAGTATAATGTCCCCTCCAGCTGCCCCGCAGTATAATGCCCCTCTCCAGCTGCCCCGCAGTATAATGTCCCCTCCAGCTGCCCCGCAGTATAATGCCCCTCTCCAGCTGCCCCGCAGTATAATGTCCCCTCCAGCTGCCCCCACAGTATAATGCCCCTCTCCAGCTGCCCCGCAGTATAATGTCCCCTCCAGCTGCCCCCACAGTATAATGCCCCTCTCCAGCTGCCCCGCAGTATAATGCCCCTCTCCAGCTGCCCTGCAGTATAATGCCCCTCTCCAGCTGCCCTGCAGTATAATGTCCCCTCCAGCTGCCCCGCAGTATAATGCCCCTCTCCAGCTGCCCCGCAGTATAATGTCCCCTCCAGCTGCCCCGCAGTATAATGCCCCTCTCCAGCTGCCCCGCAGTATAATGTCCCCTCCAGCTGCCCCCACAGTATAATGCCCCTCTCCAGCTGCCCCGCAGTATAATGCCCCTCTCCAGCTGCCCTGCAGTATAATGCCCCTCTCCAGCTGCCCTGCAGTATAATGTCCCCTCCAGCTGCCCCGCAGTATAATGCCCCTCTCCAGCTGCCCCGCAGTATAATGCCCCTCTCCAGCTGCCCTGCAGTATAATGTCCCCTCCAGCTGCCCCCACAGTACAATGCTCCTCTCCAGCTGCCCCGCAGTATAATATCCCCTCCAGCTGCCCCCACAGTATAATGCTCCTCTCCAGCTGCCCCACAGTATAATGCCCCTCTCCAGCCTCCCTGCAGTATAATGCCCCTCTCCAGCTGCCCCACAGTATAATGCCCCTCTCCAGCTGCCCCCACAGTATAATGTCCCCTCCAGCTGCCCCGCAGTATAATGTCCCCCCTCCAGCTGCCCTGCAGTATAATGCCCCTCTCCAGCTGCCCGGCATTATAATGTCCCCTCCAGCTGCCCTGCAGTATAATGCCCCTCTCCAGCTGCCCTGCAGTATAATGCCCCTCTCCAGCTGTCCCCACAGTATAATGCCCCTCTCCAGCTGCCCTGCAGTATAATGCCCCTCTCCAGCTGCCCTGCAGTATAATGCCCCTCTCCAGCTGCCCTGCAGTATAATGCCCCTCTCCAGCTGCCCTGCAGTATAATGCCCCTCTCCTGCTGTCCCCACAGTGTAATGCCCCTCTCCAGCTGCCCTGCAGTATAATGTCCCCTCTCTAGCTGCCCTGCAGTATAATGCCCCTCTCCAGCTGCCCTGCAGTATAATGCCCCTCTCCAGCTGCCCTGCAGTATAATGTCCCCTCCAGCTGCCCTGCAGTATAATGCCCCTCTCCAGCTGCCCTGCAGTATAATGCCCCTCTCCAGCTGCCCCACAGTATAATGTCCCCTCCAGCTGCCCTGCAGTATAATGTCCCCTCTCCAGCTGCCCTGCAGTATAATGCCCCTTTCCAGCTGCCCTGCAGTATAATGCCCCTCTCCAGCTGCCCCGCAGTATAATGCCCCTCTCCAGCTGCCCTGCAGTATAATGCCCCTCTCCAGCTGTCCCCACAGTATAATGCCCCTCTCCAGCTGCCCTGCAGTATAATGCCCCTCTCCAGCTGCCCTGCAGTATAATGTCCCCTCCAGCTGCCCCGCAGTATAATGCCCCTCTCCAGCTGCCCTGCAGTATAATGCCCCTCTCCAGCTGCCCTGCAGTATAATGCCCCTCTCCAGCTGCCCCACAGTATAATGCCCCTCTCCAGCTGCCCCTACATTATAATGCCCCCTCCAGCTGTCCCCACAGTATAATGCCCCCTCCAGCTGCCCCGCAGTATAATGCCCCCCTCCAGCTGCCCCTACAGTATAATGCCCCCTCCAGCTGTCCCCACAGTATAATGCCCCCTCCAGCTGCCCCGCAGTATAATGTCCCCTCCAGCTGCCCCCACAGTATAATGTCCCCTCCAGCTGCCCCGCAGTATAATGCCCCCCTCCAGCTGCCCCACAGTATAATGCCCCCTCCAGCTGTCCCCACAGTATAATGTCCCCTCCAGCTGTCCCCACAGTATAATGCCCCCTCCAGCTGCCCTGCAGTATAATGCCCCCTCCAGCTGCCCCACAGTATAATGCCCCCTCCAGCTGTCCCCACAGTATAATGTCCCCTCCAGCTGTCCCCACAGTATAATGCCTCCTCCAGCTGCCCTGCAGTATAATGCCCCCCTCCAGCTGCCCCACAGTATAATGTCCCCTCCAGCTGTCCCCACAGTATAATGCCCCCTCCAGCTGCCCCACAGTATAATGCCCCCTCCAGCTGCCCTGCAGTATAATGTTTTCTCCAGCTGCCCCGCAGTATAATGCCCCTCTCCAGCTGCCCCACAGTATAATGCCCCTCTCCAGCTGCCCTGCAGTATAATGCCCCTCTCCAGCTGCCCTGCAGTATAATGCCCCTCTCCAGCTGCCCCACAGTATAATGCCCCTCTCCAGCTGCCCCACAGTATAATGCCCCTCTCCAGCTGCCCTGCAGTATAATGCCCCTCTCCAGCTGCTCCGCAGTATAATGTCCCCTCCAGCTGCCCCCACAGTATAATGCCCCTCTCCAGCTGCCCTGCAGTATAATGTCTCCTCCAGCTGCCCCCACAGTATATTGCCCCTCTCCAGCTGCCCCGCAGTATAATGCCCCTCTCCAGCTGCCCTGCAGTATAATGCCCCTCTCCAGCTGCCCCCACAGTATAATGTCCCCTCCAGCTGCCCCACAGTATAATGCCCCTCTCCAGCTGCCCTGCAGTATAATTCCCCTCTCCAGCTGCCCCACAGTATAATGCCCCTCTCCAGCTGCCCCGCAGTATAATGCCCCTCTCCAGCTGCCCTGCAGTATAATGCCCCTCTCCAGCTGTCCCCACAGTATAATGCCCCTCTCCAGCTGCCCTGCAGTATAATGCCCCTCTCCAGCTGCCCCGCAGTATGATGCCCCTCTCCAGCTGTCCCCACAGTATAATGCCCCTCTCCAGCTGCCCCGCAGTATAATGCCCCTCTCCAGCTGTCCCCACAGTATAATGCCCCTCTCCAGCTGCCCCGCAGTATAATGCCCCTCTCCAGCTGCCCTGCAGTATAATGCCCCTCTCCAGCTGTCCTGCAGTATAATGCCCCTCTCCAGCTGTCCTGCAGTATAATGCCCCTCTCCAGCTGCCCTGCAGTATAATGCCCCTCTCCAGCTGCCCTGCAGTATAATGCCCCTCTCCAGCTGCCCTGCAGTATAATGCCCCTCTCCAGCTGCCCTGCAGTATAATGCCCCTCTCCAGCTGCCCTGCAGTATAATGCCCCTCTCCAGCTGCCCTGCAGTATAATGCCCCTCTCCAGCTGCCCCACAGTATAATGCCCCTCTCCAGCTGCCCCACAGTATAATGCCCCTCTCCAGCTGCCCTGCAGTATAATGCCCCTCTCCAGCTGCCCCGCAGTATAACGGACATGGGGGGAGGGGGATGAATAAAGTCCCCAAACATTGATATACAAAGTATCCCAGGTCATTAAGGGGTTACTATGACGACTCTATGAATTGTTATCCCTGGGATTATTGGCTCCTCCCCCTTGTCACTCACCCATCTCCAGGCCGGCCAGGCTCACTGTGATGCAGATGATGATGTTCATGGCGTCTCCGGGGTCTTCCTCGCTGTCTCAGACTCTCCTCGTTCTCAGCAATGCCATCATCTAGAGCTGGGCTGGGACTGCAGAGATGTTATCGTGGCCCCGGGATCCTCCAATATCAACAAGGCAGGGCCCCTGCACATAAGGAGCCCATTGTCCATTAGATTGTCAGCTCTTGTGAGCCTCACTCCGATTCTTTCCTGTTCTTCTCCCCTCTGACTGTAAGGCGCTGCAGTATATGTGAGTGCCATATCATTATTCCAGAGAGCTCTGCGCCTGACAAACATCTACTAAGGGTCAGTTCACACTCGGGTTTGGAGGCGCCGTCCATTCCACTTAAAATAGGCGAAGAGAAAAGTCCTGCAAGCGGCTGCGTCCTTGTATCTGAGCTCACAGAGCATTGTCCAGCTGTGTGCAGGATGTGCTGTGTCCTTGTATCTGAGCTCACAGAGCATTGTCCAGCTGTGTGCAGGATGTGCTGTGTCCTTGTATCTGAGCTCACAGAGCATTGTCCAGCTGTGTGCAGGATGTGCTGCGTCCTTGTAGCTGAGCTCACAGAGCATTGTCCAGCTGTGTGCAGGATGTGCTGTGTCCTTGTATCTGAGCTCACAGAGCATTGTCCAGCTGTGTGCAGGATGTGCTGTGTCCTTGTATCTGAGCTCATAGAGTATTGTCCAGCTGTGTGCAGGATGTGCTGTGTCCTTGTATCTGAGCTCATAGAGTATTGTCCAGCTGTGTGCAGGATGTGCTGCGTCCTTGTAGCTGAGCTCACAGAGCATTGTCCAGCTGTGTGCAGGATGTGCTGCGTCCTTGTATCTGAGCTCACAGAGCATTGTCCAGCTGTGTGCAGGATGTGCTGTGTCCTTGTATCTGAGCTCACAGAGCATTGTCCAGCTGTGTGCAGGATGTGCTGTGTCCTTGTATCTGAGCTCATAGAGTATTGTCCAGCTGTGTGCAGGATGTGCTGCGTCCTTGTATCTGAGCTCACAGAGCATTGTCCAGCTGTGTGCAGGATGTGCTGCGTCCTTGTATCTGAGCTCACAGAGCATTGTCCAGCTGTGTGCAGGAGGTGCTGTGTCCTTGTATCTGAGCTCACAGAGCATTGTCCAGCTGTGTGTAGGATGTGCTGCGTCCTTGTATCTGAGCTCACAGAGCATTGTCCAGCTGTGTGCAGGATGTGCTGTGTCCAGGTACATGAACTCACAGAGCATTGTCCAGCTGTGTGCAGGATGTGCTGTGTCCAGGTACATGAACTCACAGAGCATTGTCCAGCTGTGTGCAGGATGTGCTGTGTCCTTGTATCTGAGCTCACAGAGCATTGTCCAGCTGTGTGCAGGATGTGCTGCGTCCTTGTATCTGAGCTCACAGAGCATTGTCCAGCTGTGTGCAGGATGTGCTGCGTCCTTGTATCTGAGCTCACAGAGCATTGTCCAGCTGTGTGCAGGATGTGCTGTGTCCAGGTACATGAACTCACAGAGCATTGTCCAGCTGTGTGCAGGATGTGCTGCGTCCTTGTAGCTGAGCTCACAGAGCATTGTCCAGCTGTGTGCAGGATGTGCTGTGTCCTTGTATCTGAGCTCACAGAGCATTGTCCAGCTGTGTGCAGGATGGGCTGTGTCCTTGTAGCTGAGCTCACAGAGCATTGTCCAGCTGTGTGCAGGATGTGCTGCGTCCTTGTATCTGAGCTCACAGAGCATTGTCCAGCTGTGTGTAGGATGTGCTGTGTCCTTGTAGCTGAGCTCACAGAGCATTGTCCAGCTGTGTGTAGGATGTGCTGTGTCCTTGTAGCTGAGCTCACAGAGCATTGTCCAGCTGTGTGCAGGATGTGCTGTGTCCAGGTACATGAACTCACAGAGCATTGTCCAGCTGTGTGCAGGATGTGCTGCGTCCTTGTATCTGAGCTCACAGAGCATTGTCCAGCTGTGTGTAGGATGTGCTGTGTCCTTGTAGCTGAGCTCACAGAGCATTGTCCAGCTGTGTGCAGGATGTGCTGTGTCCAGGTACATGAACTCACAGAGCATTGTCCAGCTGTGTGCAGGATGTGCTGTGTCCTTGTAGCTGAGCTCACAGAGCATTGTCCAGCTGTGTGCAGGAGGTGCTGTGTCCAGGTACCTGAGCTCACAGAGCATTGTCCAGCTGTGTGCAGGATGTGCTGTGTCCAGGTATCTGAGCTCACAGAGCATTGTCCAGCTGTGTGCAGGATGTGCTGTGTCCAGGTACATGAACTCACAGAGCATTGTCCAGCTGTGTGCAGGATGTGCTGCGTCCTTGTATCTGAGCTCACAGAGCATTGTCCAGCTGTGTGTAGGATGTGCTGTTTCCTTGTAGCTGAGCTCACAGAGCATTGTCCAGCTGTGTTCAGGATGTGCTATGTCCAGGTAGCTGAGCTCACAGAGCATTGTCCAGCTGTGTGCAGGATGTGCTATGTCCAGGTAGCTGATCTCACAGAGCATTGTCCAGCTGTGTGCAGGATGTGCTGTGTCCTTGTAGCTGATCTCACAGAGCATTGTCCAGCTGTGTGCAGGATGTGCTGTGTCCTTGTAGCTGATCTCACAGAGCATTGTCCAGCTGTGTGCAGGAGGTGCTGTGTCCAGGTATCTGAGCTCACAGAGCATTGTCCAGCTGTGTGCAGGATGTGCTGTGTCCTTGTAGCTGAGCTCACAGAGCATTGTCCAGCTGTGTGCAGGATGTGCTGTGTCCAGGTATCTGAGCTCACAGAGCATTGTCCAGCTGTGTGCAGGATGTGCTATGTCCAGGTAGCTGAGCTCACAGAGTATTGTCCAGCTGTGTGCAGGATGTGCTGCGTCCTTGTATCTGAGCTCACAGAGCATTGTCCAGCTGTGTGCAGGATGTGCTGTGTCCTTGTAGCTGATCTCACAGAGCATTGTCCAGCTGTGTGCAGGATGTGCTGTGTCCTTGTAGCTGAGCTCACAGAGCATTGTCCAGCTGTGTGCAGGAGGTGCTGTGTCCAGGTACCTGAGCTCAAAGAGCATTGTCCAGCTGTGTGCAGGATGTGCTGTGTCCAGGTATCTGAGCTCACAGAGCATTGTCCAGCTGTGTGCAGGATGTGCTGTGTCCTTGTAGCTGATCTCACAGAGCATTGTCCAGCTGTGTGCAGGATGTGCTGTGTCCTTGTAGCGGATCTCACAGAGCATTGTCCAGCTGTGTGCAGGATGTGCTGTGTCCTTGTAGCTGAGCTCACAGAGCATTGTCCAACTGTGTGCAGGAGGTGCTGTGTCCAGGTACCTGAGCTCACAGAGCATTGTCCAGCTGTGTTCAGGATGTGCTGTGTCCTTGTAGCTGATCTCACAGAGCATTGTCCAGCTGTGTGCAGGATGTGCTGTGTCCTTGTAGCTGATCTCACAGAGCATTGTCCAGCTGTGTGCAGGAGGTGCTGTGTCCAGGTATCTGAGCTCACAGAGCATTGTCCAGCTGTGTGCAGGATGTGCTGTGTCCTTGTAGCTGAGCTCACAGAGCATTGTCCAGCTGTGTGCAGGATGTGCTGTGTCCTTGTAGCTGATCTCACAGAGCATTGTCCAGCTGTGTGCAGGATGTGCTGTGTCCTTGTAGCTGATCTCACAGAGCATTGTCCAGCTGTGTGCAGGATGTGCTGTGTCCTTGTAGCTGAGCTCACAGAGCATTGTCCAACTGTGTGCAGGAGGTGCTGTGTCCAGGTACCTGAGCTCACAGAGCATTGTCCAGCTGTGTTCAGGATGTGCTGTGTCCTTGTAGCTGATCTCACAGAGTATTGTCCAGCTGTGTGCAGGATGTGCTGTGTCCTTGTAGCTGATCTCACAGAGCATTGTCCAGCTGTGTGCAGGAGGTGCTGTGTCCAGGTATCTGAGCTCACAGAGCATTGTCCAGCTGTGTGCAGGATGTGCTGTGTCCTTGTAGCTGATCTCACAGAGCATTGTCCAGCTGTGTGCAGGATGTGCTGTGTCCTTGTAGCTGAGCTCACAGAGCATTGTCCAGCTGTGTGCAGGATGTGCTGTGTCCTTGTATCTGAGCTCACAGAGCATTGTCCAGCTGTGTGCAGGATGTGCTGTGTCCTTGTAGCTGAGCTCATAGAGCATTGTCCAGCTGTGTACAGGATGTGCTGTGTCCTTGTAGCTGAGCTCAAAGAGCATTGTCCAGCTGTGTGCAGGATGTGCTGTGTCCAGGTATCTGAGCTCATAGAGTATTGTCCAGCTGTGTGCAGGATGTGCTGTGTCCTTGTAGCTGAGCTCACAGAGCATTGTCCAGCTGTGTGCAGGATGTGCTGTGTCCTTGTAGCTGAGCTCACAGAGCATTGTCCAGCTGTGTGCAGGATGTGCTGTGTCCTTGTAGCTGAGCTCACAGAGCATTGTCCAGCTGTGTGCAGGATGTGCTGTGTCCTTGTAGCTGAGCTCACAGAGCATTGTCCAGCTGTGTGCAGGATGTGCTGTGTCCTTGTAGCTGAGCTCACAGAGCATTGTCCAGCTGTGTACAGGATGTGCTGTGCCCTTGTAGCTGAGCTCATAGAGCATTGTCCAGCTGTATGCAGGATGTGCTGTGTCCTTGTAGCTGAGCTCACAGAGCATTGTCCAGCTGTGTGCAGGATGTGCTGTGTCCTTGTAGCTGAGCTCACAGAGCATTGTCCAACTGTGTGCAGGAGGTGCTGTGTCCAGGTACCTGAGCTCACAGAGCATTGTCCAGCTGTGTTCAGGATGTGCTGTGTCCTTGTAGCTGATCTCACAGAGTATTGTCCAGCTGTGTGCAGGATGTGCTGTGTCCTTGTAGCTGATCTCACAGAGCATTGTCCAGCTGTGTGCAGGAGGTGCTGTGTCCAGGTATCTGAGCTCACAGAGCATTGTCCAGCTGTGTGCAGGATGTGCTGTGTCCTTGTAGCTGATCTCACAGAGCATTGTCCAGCTGTGTGCAGGATGTGCTGTGTCCTTGTAGCTGAGCTCACAGAGCATTGTCCAGCTGTGTGCAGGATGTGCTGTGTCCTTGTATCTGAGCTCACAGAGCATTGTCCAGCTGTGTGCAGGATGTGCTGTGTCCTTGTAGCTGAGCTCAAAGAGCATTGTCCAGCTGTGTGCAGGATGTGCTGTGCCCTTGTAGCTGAGCTCATAGAGCATTGTCCAGCTGTGTACAGGATGTGCTGTGTCCTTGTAGCTGAGCTCAAAGAGCATTGTCCAGCTGTGTGCAGGATGTGCTGTGTCCAGGTATCTGAGCTCATAGAGTATTGTCCAGCTGTGTGCAGGATGTGCTGTGTCCTTGTAGCTGAGCTCACAGAGCATTGTCCAGCTGTGTGCAGGATGTGCTGTGTCCTTGTAGCTGAGCTCACAGAGCATTGTCCAGCTGTGTGCAGGATGTGCTGTGTCCTTGTAGCTGAGCTCACAGAGCATTGTCCAGCTGTGTGCAGGATGTGCTGTGTCCTTGTAGCTGAGCTCACAGAGCATTGTCCAGCTGTGTGCAGGATGTGCTGTGTCCTTGTAGCTGAGCTCACAGAGCATTGTCCAGCTGTGTACAGTATGTGCTGTGCCCTTGTAGCTGAGCTCATAGAGCATTGTCCAGCTGTATGCAGGATGTGCTGTGTCCTTGTAGCTGAGCTCACAGAGCATTGTCCAGCTGTGTGCAGGATGTGCTGTGTCCTTGTAGCTGAGCTCAAAGAGCATTGTCCAGCTGTGTGCAGGATGTGATGTGTCCAGGTATCTGAGCTCACAGAGTATTGTCCAGCTGTGTGCAGGAGGTGCTGTGTCCAGGTACCTGAGCTCACAGAGCATTGTCCAGCTGTGTGCAGGATGTGCTGTGTCCTTGTAGCTGAGCTCACAGAGCATTGTCCAGCTGTGTGCAGGATGTGCTGTGTCCTTGTAGCTGAGCTCACAGAGCATTGTCCAGCTGTGTACAGGATGTGCTGTGCCCTTGTAGCTGAGCTCATAGAGCATTGTCCAGCTGTATGCAGGATGTGCTGTGTCCTTGTATCTGAGCTCACAGAGCATTGTCCAGCTGTGTGCAGGATGTGCTGTGTCCTTGTAGCTGAGCTCACAGAGCATTGTCCAGCGGTGTACAGGATGTGCTGTGTCCTTGTAGCTGAGCTCATAGAGCATTGTCCAGCTGTGTGCAGGATGTGCTGTGCCCTTGTAGCTGAGCTCATAGAGCATTGTCCAACTGTGTGCAGGATGTGATGTGTCCATTTAGCTGATCTCACAGAGCATTGCTCAGGGTCACTGCCTCCGCAGAGCTCTTGTACATATTGGTGGATTTGAACAGAAAGTCTATTAGAAAGTTCTAGAAAGTCTCTTTTGGGGAGAGACCCTGCGGGGCGGCAGGACAGACCAGCAATGATTAACCCCTTCCTGCCGCAGCCTTTTTCATTTCTGCGGGACGGTTTGTACTTCGGTCCATTTAATATTCTGTAACATGAACATCAGAATGGGGAGGAATCAGAGAAAATCCGAATGTGCGGCGAATTCTGCAGCTTTGGTTGTGACGCTGGTCAGATTATCTGGGAGGTAACACAGCGGGATGTGGCGGCTCAGCCTTTGTGATCTCTCTCCGCTCCCGCCATGCTTGGAGTTGCGGCGTTTTCATACACAGTGAATGTTTATTGTTTTTATTTGTGACTCATTTTTTTTATTTTTATATATTTATTTTTATATATATATATTTCTTAGAATTTTTGTGTTTTGGGTTGGGGTCTATGGCAGATTTTGTGGTGGTCTCGTAGGAGCGGCTATAGCCCTATGACCGGCCCCAGAGGCTCCCGCTGTCACAGTGCGGACTTTCCTCTATGGGGTCCGCTGGTGCCCACTGATATACTGCTACGGCATTGGACAATGGGCGGAGCTTAATGTTGGAACCTAGCCTAAGAGGAGGAGCCACACTGGTACCGCGGGGGTTGGGGGATACAATCAGAAAGAATATGGATGTCAGGAAGGGGTTAAAGGACTTATATCCTGATGACCTGTCCTACAACATGTGACTGCGGACGCGCTTACACAGCGCATGTACACTATATACAGACTATATACTCCTATATATACACTATAGTGGTGACAACAGGAATATCTGCAGCGAGAGAATCCTCAATTCCTGGAGCCATGAAGGATATGGAAGGATTATTGTAGCAACAATGTGACAATCTGACATTTGTCTTCTGTTTCTTGGATGGCGGAATAAACAATCATGACAGTTATGTCGCCGTCCGTCGTGCGGGTCTAATATACTGGATGTCAGGTTGTTATGGACGTGGCGGTACCCAATATATATCCCATATACAGATCCTCAGCGCGGCCACTCCTGGAGCCCGACATCAGAGCAGCGCAACCCTTGTCTATTTTACAGTCACGATAGATTTAGGATTATTATTAGTCTCCTGATGAATCCAGTAGTAGCTGGAAGAAACGCGCTGAGAGGTCTAGGATACTTAGGAGAGCGTATATACTTATATCCTCGTATACGCTGTACCTGCACTGCTTTATCCCTCCTCAGTCTTAGCCCTCTGTTCTGTCCCCACATGAGGTGACTGTAGATGTGGCAGGTATACGGGGGCTGGGAGAGGTTCTTCCTTCGTTTCCTCAGTGCCGGGCAGACAGGTCCATGCTGCTCAGTGTCCGGACAGATGATGGACACCGGGGATTGTGACGTTCAGGCTTGTTTATTTGGAAGATTGGACATCCAGCATGTGATGGTAATGCAGAACTTCTCCAGGAATACAACAAGCAGGACGGTGCAACAAGTGTCAGCAACTACTTATGTGTGTAAGTGGTCGAAAACTGCTGCCTTCTGCTGCTCAGTCCAAGTGTCTCTCCCAGAGAAAATGGAGACTAATAATGTCTGAAAACAGGAAACCGTTACCCCTGTATCAGGAGGTGAAGACATGTACAGAATTAACTACTACAGGCTGTCATACAGAAAAAGGACAGCAGGTGGCAGCAAGGATTACAAAGAATACAATCTATATGAACTGTATCATTACATCTAGATGAAACAGCACAGTACTCTCATCACCTGTGGGCTATTTCTTCAATATTCTGATTCCTAAATTTAATGGGGTGATATGCTGGTTCTGCTGACAGTAACCTATCTATCTGCAGGGCTGGGGTGATATGCTGGGTCTGGTGACAGTAACCTATCTATCTGCAGGGCTGGGGTGATATGCTGGTTCTGGTGACAGTAACCTATCTATCTGCAGGGCTGGGGGGATATGCTGGTTCTGGTGACAGTAACCTATCTATCTGCAGGGCTGGGGTGATATGCTGGTTCTGCTGACAGTAACCTATCTATCTGCAGGGCTGGGGTGATATGCTGGGTCTGGTGACAGTAACCTATCTATCTGCAGGGCTGGGGTGATATGCTGGTTCTGGTGACAGTAACCTATCTATCTGCAGGGCTGGGGGGATATGCTGGTTCTGGTGACAGTAACCTATCTATCTGCAGGGCTGGGGGGATATGCTGGTTCTGGTGTCAGTAACCCATCTATCTGCAGGGCTGGGGTGATATGCTGGGTCTGGTGACAGTAACCTATCTATCTGCAGGGCTGGGGTGATATGCTGGTTCTGGTGACAGTAACCTATCTATCTGCAGGGCTGGGATGATATGCTGCTGTCTGGTGACAGTAACCTATCTATCTGCAGGGCTGGGGTGATATACTGGTGTCTGGTGACAGTAACCTATCTATCTGCAGGGCTGGGGTGATATACTGGTGTCTGGTGACAGTAACCTATCTATCTGCAGGGCTGGGGGGATATGCTGGTTCTGGTAACAGTAACCTATCTATCTGCAGGGCTGGGGTGATATGCTGGTTCTGCTGACAGTAACCTATCTATCTGCAGGGCTGGGGTGATATGCTGGTTCTGCTGACAGTAACCTATCTATCTGCAGGGCTGGGGTGATATGCTGGTTCTGCTGACAGTAACCTATCTATCTGCAGGGCTGGGGTGATATGCTGGGTCTGGTGACAGTAACCTATCTATCTGCAGGGCTGGGGTGATATACTGGTGTCTGGTGACAGTAACCTATCTATCTGCAGGGCTGGGGTGATATGCTGGTTTTGGTGACAGTAATCTATCTATCTGCAGGGCTGGGGTGATATGCTGGGTCTGGTGACAGTAACCTATCTATCTGCAGGGCTGGGGTGATATGCTGGTTCTGGTGACAGTAACCTATCTATCTGCAGGGCTGGGGTGATATGCTGGGTCTGGTGACAGTAACCTATCTATCTGCAGGGCTGGGTGATATGCTGGTTCTGGTGACAGTAACCTATCTATCTGCAGGGCTGGGTGATATGCTGGTTCTGGTGACAGTAACCTATCTATCTGCAGGGCTGGGGTGATATGCTGGTTCTGGTGACAGTAACCTATCTATCTGCAGGGCTGGGTGATATGCTGGTTCTGGTGACACTAACCTATCTATCTGCAGGGCTGGGGTGATATGCTGGTTCTGGTGACAGTAACCTATCTATCTGCAGGGCTGGGGTGATATGCTGGATCTGGTGACAGTAACCTATCTATCTGCAGGGCTGGGGTGATATGCTGGTTCTGGTGACAGTAACCTATCTGCAGGGCTGGGATGATATGCTGCTGTCTGGTGACAGTAACCTATCTATCTGCAGGGCTGGGGTGATATGCTGGTGTCTGGTGACAGTAACCTATCTATCTGCAGGGCTGGGGTGATATGCTGGTTTTGGTGACAGTAACCTATCTATCTGCAGGGCTGGGGTGATATGCTGGTTTTGGTGACAGTAACCTATCTATCTGCAGGGCTGGGGTGATATGCTGGATCTGGTGACAGTAACCTATCTATCTGCAGGGCTGGGGTGATATGCTGGGTCTGGTGACAGTAACCTATCTATCTGCAGGGCTGGGGTGATATGCTGGTTCTGGTGACAGTAACCTATCTATCTGCAGGGCTGGGGTGATATGCTGGGTCTGGTGACAGTAACCTATCTATCTGCAGGGCTGGGGTGATATGCTAGTTCTGGTGACAGTAACCTATCTATCTGCAGGGCTGGGGTGATATGCTGGGTCTGGTAACAGTAACCTATCTATCTGCAGGACTGGGATGATATGCTAGTTCTGGTGACAGTAACCTATCTATCTGCAGGGCTGGGGTGATATGCTGGTTTTGGTGACAGTAACCTATCTATCTGCAGGGCTGGGGTGATATGCTGGATCTGGTGACAGTAACCTATCTATCTGCAGGGCTGGGGTGATATGCTGGGTCTGGTGACAGTAACCTATCTATCTGCAGGGCTGGGGTGATATGCTGGTTCTGGTGACAGTAACCTATCTATCTGCAGGGCTGGGGTGATATGCTGGGTCTGGTGACAGTAACCTATCTATCTGCAGGGCTGGGGTGATATGCTAGTTCTGGTGACAGTAACCTATCTATCTGCAGGGCTGGGGTGATATGCTGGGTCTGGTAACAGTAACCTATCTATCTGCAGGACTGGGATGATATGCTAGTTCTGGTGACAGTAACCTATCTATCTGCAGGGCTGCGGTGATATGCTGGTACTGGTGACAGTAACCTATCTATCTGCAGGGCTGGGGTGATATGCTGGGTCTGGTGACAGTAACCTATCTATCTGCAGGGCTGGGGTGATATGCTGGGTCTGGTAACAGTAACCTATCTATCTGCAGGACTGGGATGATATGCTAGTTCTGGTGACAGTAACCTATCTATCTGCAGGGCTGCGGTGATATGCTGGTACTGGTGACAGTAACCTATCTATCTGCAGGGCTGGGGTGATCTGCTGGTTCTGGTGACAGTAACCTATCTATCTGCAGGGCTGGAGTGATATGCTGGGTCTGGTGACAGTAACCTATCTATATATATACCCTGCTCAAAAAACTACAGGGCCCCCCAATAACTTCCTGGATGCCACTATGTGGCAAAATACAGTCCTCAGTAGTCCATAGGCTGTAGAGAAATATGTAATGCAAAACAAGAACATAACAAATTGCTTGGGACTACCCAGGTACAGAGGCTTAAATGGTTGCTAACTAATTAATAAGGACATAGGTACTGTATATGAGAGAGGCAAAGTATATATACATGAAAGGATATGGTTGCTCAGTCTCTATATAGCTTGTATATACTTGTAAAGATGGCCTGTATCCAGGGGGTTAGTCCTCAACAAACTGGGTACACGTATGTAGGAGAACAAATACGATTCAGCAGCGGGGGACCCTCAATTTCTGCCAGACTAGCTATGGGCTTCTTATAGATTTGTCCCAAAGACTTACTTGAATAGAGAGATACGTGTAGACGTCCCAGGTGTGTGGATAACCAGGTCTGTCAACTTTTAGTGCTTGTAGGCTTGGAGCTTCTGAGGAAAACACTCTCTGAGGAAAATCTTGAGTACAGAGGAAAAGTCCTCTCTGTTTGGAGTGCTCTGAGACTTGGCTGCCATTTTCAGCTCTCCATGTGCTGCTCTACTGCTGCTAGCTCCACACAAAGGGACCCAGACCAAAGGTCCCCAACCCCCCTAGAGGGGGATGTAACTCCTCCTCCTCCAGGCCAGTCAAGGGAGCTTGATTGGTCCTGAAGGTCACCTGATCATATTGGACATTCCTGTACACTGACAACTCAAATTACAATGGCAAAGTATAGGCAGGTATAGTTTACAAAAACATCCACAAGATGGCACATTAATAGACCCCCTGTGTGCTGGCTCTGGTAGAATCGAAATATATAGAAGGAATGAAGGGGGAGGAAAAGCTTTACCTTATATGCAAATGTCCATACCATCTCGGTCTGCAAGGACTATTAAAGGGAATGAGACGAGCACTACCGGGACATTACACTTTAATAGTCCTTGCAGACCGAGATGGTATGGATATTTGCATATAAGGTAAAGCGTTTCCTCCCCCTTCATTCCTTCTCTATTTTACCAGAGCCAGCACACATAGGGGTCTACTAATGCGCCATCTTGTGGATGTTTTTGTGAACTACACCTGCCTGTACTTGCCATTGTAATTTGAGTTGACAGTGTAAAGGAATGTCCAGTATGACCAGGTGACCTTCAGGACCAATCAAGCTCCCTTGACTGGCCTGGAGGAGGAGTTACAGTCCCCTCTAGGGGGGTTGGGGACCTTTTGTCTGGTCCTTTGTGTGGAGATAGCTGCAGACACAGACACATGGAAAGCTGAAATTGGCAGCCAAGTCTCAGAGCAGTGCAAGCAGAGATGTCTTTTCCTCTGTACTCAAGATTCTCCTCAGAGAGTGTTTTCCTCTGAAGCCCCAAGCCTATAAGCACTAAAGCTTACGGACCTGGTTATCTATATATCTGGGACCTCACACGTATCTCTCTATTCAAGTAAGTCTTTGGGACAAATCTATATTTAAGAAGCCCATAGCTAGTCTGGCAGAATTCGAGGGTCTACCGCTGCTGGCACATTCTAGTCGCTCCCTTACATACGTGTACCCAGTTTGTTGAGGACTAACCCCCTGGATACAAGCCATCTTTACAAGTATATACAATTTTAACTACCCAAGCCACTACTAGTTAAACTATCCAAAGCATTCCTGCTCCAAGCTCCATCACCTGCTTAATTGGACACTGCCTACAAAGATCGCTGTATTGTTTATGAAGAATTACTCCATATGTACATTTCTATTACCTTGTCCTGCTAGTAAAAGAGCAACGGCTACCCCCGAGACCTGGTTGTCTGTTGTCATTGTCAGATATCTTGTGGGGGTGGGTAGTCGGGGACATCAAAAAGGAGATTTTGTGCACATTTGGGACCCAAGGACCCCCTGACATCTATATTACCCGTGATACCAGCCCTGGCCCTCCTGAGTGTTACATATGTGTGACCTCCACGGACCTGTATGACCTCCCTACAGCACCTGGACATGCTCCTGATGAGGCTGAGTAGTGTGTGTGACCTCCACATGCCTGTATGACCTCCCTACAGCACCTGGACATGCTCCTGATGAGGCTGAGTAGTGTGTGTGACCTCCACGGACCTGTATGACCTCCCTACAGCACCTGGACATGCTCCTGATGAGGCTGAGTAGTGTGTGTGACCTCCACGGACCTGTATGACCTCCCTACAGCACCTGGACATGCTCCTGATGAGGCTGAGTAGTGTGTGTGGCCTCCACGGGCCTGTATGACCTCCCTACAACACCTGGGCATGCTCCTGATGAGGCTGAGTAGTGTGTGTGGCCTCCACGTGTCTGTATGACCTCCCTACAACACCTGGACATGCTCCTGATGAGGCTGAGTAGTGTGTGTGGCCTCCACGTGTCTGTATGACCTCCCTACAACACCTGGACATGCTCCTGATGAGGCTGAGTAGTGTGTGTGACCTCTACGTGCCTGTATGACCTCCCTACAACACCTGGACATGCTCCTGATGAGGCTGAGTAGTGTGTGTGACCTCTACGTGCCTGTATGACCTCCCTACAACACCTGGACATGCTCCTGATGAGGCTGAGTAGTGTGTGTGACCTCCACGTGCCTGTATGACCTCCCTACAACACCTGGACATGCTCCTGATGAGGCTGAGTAGTGTATGTGACCTCCACGTGCCTGTATGACCTCCCTACAACACCTGGACATGCTCCTGATGAGGCTGAGTAGTGTATGTGACCTCCACGTGCCTGTATGACCTCCCTACAACACCTGGACATGCTCCTGATGAGGCTGAGTAGTGTATGTGACCTCCACGTGTCTGTATGACCTCCCTACAACACCTGGACATACTCCTGATGAGGCTGAGTAGTGTGTGTGACCTCCACATGTCTGTATGACCTCCCTACAACACCTGGACATGCTCCTGATGAGGCTGAGTAGTGTGTGTGACCTCCACATGTCTGTATGACCTCCCTACAACACCTGGACATGCTCCTGATGGGGCTGAGTAGTGTGTGTGACCTCCACGTGCCTGTATGACCTCCCTACAACACCTGGACATGCTCCTGATGAGGCTGAGTAGTGTGTGTGGCCTCCACGTGTCTGTATGACCTCCCTACAACACCTGGGCATGCTCCTGATGGGGCTGAGTAGTGTGTGTGACCTCCACGTGTCTGTATGACCTCCCTACAACACCTGGACATGCTCCTGATGAGGCTGAGTAGTGTGTGTGACCTCCCCGGGCCTGTATGACCTCCCTACAACACCTGGACATGCTCCTGATGAGGCTGAGTAGTGTGTGTGACCTCCACGTGTCTGTATGACCTCCCTACAACACCTGGACATGCTCCTGATGAGGCTGAGTAGTGTGTGCGACCTCCACGTGTCTGTATGACCTCCCTACAACACCTGGGCATGCTCCTGATGAGGCTGAGTAGTGTGTGTGACCTCCACGTGTCTGTATGACCTCCCTACAACACCTGGGCATGCTCCTGATGGGGCTGAGTAGTGTGTGTGACCTCCACGTGTCTGTATGACCTCCCTACAACACCTGGACATGCTCCTGATGAGGCTGAGTAGTGTGTGTGACCTCCACGTGTCTGTATGACCTCCCTACAATGTCTGGCCATGCTCCTGATGAGGCTGAGTAGTGTGTGCGGCCTCCACATGTCTGTATGACCTCCCTACAACACCTGGACATGCTCCTGATGAGGCTGAGTAGTGTGTGTGACCTCCACGGACCTGTATGACCTCCCTACAGCACCTGGACATGCTCCTGATGAGGCTAAGTAGTGTGTGTGGCCTCCACGGGCCTGTATGACCTCCCTACAACACCTGGGCATGCTCCTGATGAGGCTGAGTAGTGTGTGTGACCTCCACGTGTCTGTATGACCTCTGTACAACACCTGGACATGCTCCTGATGAGGCTGAGTAGTGTGTGTGACCTCCACGTGCCTGTATGACCTCCCTACAACACCTGGACATGCTCCTGATGGGGCTGAGTAGTGTGTGTGACCGCCACGTGTCTGTATGACCTCTGTACAACACCTGGACATGCTCCTGATGAGGCTGAGTAGTGTGTGTGACCTCCACGTGTCTGTATGACCTCCCTACAACACCTGGACATGCTCCTGATGAGACTGAGTAGTGTGTGTGACCTCCACGTGTCTGTATGACCTCCCTACAACACCTGGACATGCTCCTGATGAGGCTGAGTAGTGTGTGTGACCGCCACGTGTCTGTATGACCTCTGTACAACACCTGGACATGCTCCTGATGAGGCTGAGTAGTGTGTGTGACCTCCACGTGTCTGTATGACCTCCCTACAACACCTGGACATGCTCCTGATGAGGCTGAGTAGTGTGTGTGACCTCCACGTGTCTGTATGACCTCCCTACAACACCTGGACATGCTCCTGATGGGGCTGAGTAGTGTGTGTGACCTCCACGTGCCTGTATGACCTCCCTACAACACCTGGACATGCTCCTGATGGGGCTGAGTAGTGTGTGTGACCGCCACGTGTCTGTATGACCTCCCTACAACACCTGGACATGCTCCTGATGGGGCTGAGTAGTGTGTGTGACCTCCACGTGTCTGTATGACCTCCCTACAACACCTGGACATGCTCCTGATGAGGCTGAGTAGTGTGTGTGACCTCCACGGGTCTGTATGACCTCCCTACAACACCTGGACATGCTCCTGATGAGGCTGAGTAGTGTGTGTGACCTCCACGTGTCTGTATGACCTCCCTACAACACCTGGGTATGCTCCTGATGGGGCTGAGTAGTGTGTGTGACCTCCACGTGTCTGTATGACCTCCCTACAATGTCTGGCCATGCTCCTGATGAGGCTGAGTAGTGTGTGCGGCCTCCCCGGGCCTGTATGACCTCCCTACAACACCTGGACATGCTCCTGATGAGGCTGAGTAGTGTGTGTGACCTCCACGTGTCTGTATGACCTCCCTACAACACCTGGACATGCTCCTGATGAGGCTGAGTAGTGTGTGTGACCTCCACGTGTCTGTATGACCTCCCTACAACACCTGGGCATGCTCCTGATGAGGCTGAGTAGTGTGTGTGACCTCCACGTGTCTGTATGACCTCCCTACAACACCTGGACATGCTCCTGATGAGGCTGAGTAGTGTGTGTGACCTCCACGGACCTGTATGACCTCCCTACAACACCTGGACATGCTCCTGATGAGGCTGAGTAGTGTGTGTGGTCTCCACGGGCCTGTATGACCTCCCTACAACACCTGGACATGCTCCTGATGAGGCTGAGTAGTGTGTGTGACCTCCACGTGTCTGTATGACCTCCCTACAACACCTGGACATGCTCCTGATGAGGCTGAGTAGTGTGTGCGGCCTCCACGTGTCTGTATGACCTCCCTACAACACCTGGACATGCTCCTGATGAGGCTGAGTAGTGTGTGTGACCTCCACGTGTCTGTATGACCTCCCTACAACACCTGGGCATGCTCCTGATGAGGCTGAGTAGTGTGTGTGACCTCCACGTGTCTGTATGACCTCCCTACAACACCTGGACATGCTCCTGATGAGGCTGAGTAGTGTGTGTGACCTCCACGGACCTGTATGACCTCCCTACAACACCTGGACATGCTCCTGATGAGGCTGAGTAGTGTGTGTGGTCTCCACGGGCCTGTATGACCTCCCTACAACACCTGGACATGCTCCTGATGAGGCTGAGTAGTGTGTGTGACCTCCACGTGTCTGTATGACCTCCCTACAACGCCTGGACATGCTCCTGATGAGGCTGAGTAGTGTGTGTGACCTCTACGTGCCTGTATGACCTCCCTACAACACCTGGACATGCTCCTGATGAGGCTGAGTAGTGTGTGTGACCTCCACGTGTCTGTATGACCTCCCTACAACACCTGGACATGCTCCTGATGAGGCTGAGTAGTGTGTGTGGCCTCCACGGGCCTGTATGACCTCCCTACAGCACCTGGACATGCTCCTGATGAGGCTGAGTAGTGTGTGCGGTCTCCACGGGCCTGTATGACCTCCCTACAACACCTGGACATGCTCCTGATGAGGCTGAGTAGTGTGTGTGACCTCCACGTGTCTGTATGACCTCCCTACAACACCTGGGCATGCTCCTGATGAGGCTGAGTAGTGTGTGTGACCTCCACGTGTCTGTATGACCTCCCTACAACGCCTGGACATGCTCCTGATGAGGCTGAGTAGTGTGTGTGACCTCTACGTGCCTGTATGACCTCCCTACAACACCTGGACATGCTCCTGATGGGGCTGAGTAGTGTGTGTGACCTCCACGTGTCTGTATGACCTCCCTACAACACCTGGACATGCTCCTGATGAGGCTGAGTAGTGTGTGTGACCTCCACGTGTCTGTATGACCTCCCTACAACACCTGGACATGCTCCTGATGAGGCTGAGTAGTGTGTGTGACCTCCACGTGTCTGTATGACCTCCCTACAACACCTGGACATGCTCCTGATGAGGCTGAGTAGTGTGTGTGACCTCCCCGTGTCTGTATGACCTCCCTACAGCACCTGGACATGCTCCTGATGAGGCTGAGTAGTGTGTGTGACCTCTACATGTCTGTATGACCTCCCTACAACACCTGGCCATGCTCCTGATGAGGCTGAGTAGTGTGTGTGACCTCCACGTGTCTGTATGACCTCCCTACAACACCTGGACATGCTCCTGATGAGGCTGAGTAGTGTGTGTGACCTCCACGTGTCTGTATGACCTCCCTACAACACCTGGACATGCTCCTGATGAGGCTGAGTAGTGTGTGCGGCCTCCACATGTCTGTATGACCTCCCTACAACACCTGGACATGCTCCTGATGAGGCTGAGTAGTGTGTGTGACCTCCACGTGTCTGTATGACCTCCCTACAACACCTGGACATGCTCCTGATGAGGCTGAGTAGTGTGTGTGACCTCCACATATCTGTATGACCTCCCTACAACACCTGGACATGCTCCTGATGAGGCTGAGTAGTGTGTGTGACCTCCACGGACCTGTATGACCTCCCTACAGCACCTGGACATGCTCCTGATGAGGCTGAGTAGTGTGTGTGACCTCCACGTGTCTGTATGACCTCCCTACAACACCTGGGCATGCTCCTGATGAGGCTGAGTAGTGTGTGTGACCTCCACGTGTCTGTATGACCTCCCTACAGCACCTGGACATGCTCCTGATGAGGCTGAGTAGTGTGTGTGACCTCCACGGGCCTGTATGACCTCCCTACAACACCTGGGCATGCTCCTGATGGGGCTGAGTAGTGTGTGTGACCTCCACGTGTCTGTATGACCTCCCTACAACACCTGGACATGCTCCTGATGAGGCTGAGTAGTGTGTGTGACCTCCACGTGTCTGTATGACCTCCCTACAACACCTGGACATGCTCCTGATGAGGCTGAGTAGTGTGTGTGACCTCCACGTGTCTGTATGACCTCTGTACAACACCTGGACATGCTCCTGATGAGGCTGAGTAGTGTGTGTGACCTCCACGTGTCTGTATGACCTCCCTATAACACCTGGACATGCTCCTGATGAGGCTGAGTAGTGTGTGTGACCTCCACGTGTCTGTATGACCTCCCTACAATGTCTGGCCATGCTCCTGATGAGGCTGAGTAGTGTGTGTGACCTCCACGTGTCTGTATGACCTCCCTACAACACCTGGACATACTCCTGATGAGGCTGAGTAGTGTGTGTGGCCTCCACGTGTCTGTATGACCTCCCTACAACACCTGGACATGCTCCTGATGAGGCTGAGTAGTGTGTGTGACCTCCACGTGTCTGTATGACCTCCCTACAACACCTGGACATACTCCTGATGAGGCTGAGTAGTGTGTGTGGCCTCCACGTGTCTGTATGACCTCCCTACAACACCTGGACATGCTCCTGATGAGGCTGAGTAGTGTGTGTGACCTCCACGTGTCTGTATGACCTCCCTACAACACCTGGACATGCTCCTGATGAGGCTGAGTAGTGTGTGTGACCTCCACGTGTCTGTATGACCTCTGTACAACACCTGGACGTGCTCCTGATGAGGCTGAGTAGTGTGTGTGACCTCCACGTGTCTGTATGACCTCCCTATAACACCTGGACATGCTCCTGATGAGGCTGAGTAGTGTGTGTGACCTCCACGGACCTGTATGACCTCCCTACAACACCTGGACATGCTCCTGATGAGGCTGAGTAGTGTGTGCGGCCTCCACGTGCCTGTATGACCTCCCTAGAACACCTGGGCATGCTCCTGATGAGGCTGAGTAGTGTGTGTGACCTCCACGGGCCTGTATGACCTCCCTACAACACCTGGACATGCTCCTGATGCGGCCGAGTAGTGTGTGCGGCCTCCACGTGTCTGCATGACCTCCCTACAACACCTGGACATGCTCCTGATGAGGCTGAGTAGTGTGTGTGACCTCCACGTGTCTGTATGACCTCTCTACAACACCTGGACATGCTCCTGATGAGGCTGAGTAGTGTGTGTGACCTCCACGTGTCTGTATGACCTCCCTACAACACCTGGACATGCTCCTGATGAGGCTGAGTAGTGTGTGTGACCTCCACGTGTCTGTATGACCTCCCTACAACACCTGGACATGCTCCTGATGAGGCTGAGTAGTGTGTGTGACCTCCCCGGGCCTGTATGACCTCCCTACAACACCTGGACATGCTCCTGATGAGGCTGAGTAGTGTGTGTGACCTCCACGTGTCTGTATGACCTCCCTACAACACCTGGACATGCTCCTGATGAGGCTGAGTAGTGTGTGTGACCTCCACGTGTCTGTATGACCTCCCTACAACACCTGGACATGCTCCTGATGAGGCTGAGTAGTGTGTGTGACCTCCACGTGTCTGTATGACCTCCCTACAACACCTGGACATGCTCCTGATGAGGCTGAGTAGTGTGTGTGACCTCCACGTGTCTGTATGACCTCCCTACAATGTCTGGCCATGCTCCTGATGAGGCTGAGTAGTGTGTGCGGCCTCCCCGGGCCTGTATGACCTCCCTACAACACCTGGACATGCTCCTGATGAGGCTGAGTAGTGTGTGTGACCTCCACGTGTCTGTATGACCTCCCTACAACACCTGGACATAGTCCTGATGAGGCTGAGTAGTGTGTGTGACCTCCACGTGTCTGTATGACCTCCCTACAACACCTGGACATGCTCCTGATGAGGTTGTGGATGGTCTCCTGAGGGATCTCCTCCCAGACCTGAAATAAAGTATCTGACAACTCCTGGACAGTCTGTGGATGGAGCGAGACATGATGTCCCAGATGTTCTCCATCGGATTTAGGTTCTGGTATACGGGTGGCCAGTCCAGAGCTTCAATGGCTTCATCTTGTAGGACCTGCTGACACACTCCGGCCACATGAGGTCTGGCCTTGTCCTGCATTAGGAGGAACCCCAGGCCCCCGCACCAGCATATGGTCTTACAAGGGGTCTGAGGATCTCATCTCTGTATCTAATGGCAGTCAGGCCTCCTCTGGTGAGCACATGGAGGGCTGTGCAGCCCCACACCATTACTGAGCCACTGCCGCTCATGCAGGCAGCAGATCGCTCTCCACAGCGTCTCCAGACCCTGTCACGTCTGTCACATGTGCTCAGTGTGAACCTGCTTTCATCTGTGAAGAGCACAGGACGCCAGTGGCCAATCCTGGTGTTCTGTGGCAAATGCCAAGCGTCCTGCACGGTGTTGGGCTGTGAGCACAACCCCCATCTGGACGTCGGGCCCTCAGACCATCCTCATGGAGTCAGTTTCTAACCGTTTGTGCAGACACATGCACATTTGTGGCCTGCAGGGCTCTGGCCGTGCTCCTCCTGTTCCTCCTTGCACAGTGGCGGAGGTAGCGGTCCTGCTGCTGGGTTGTTGCCCCCTCCACGTCTCCTAGTGTACTGGCCTGTCTCCTGGTAGCCCCTCCGGCCTCTGGACACTACATGACAGACACAGATCACATTGATGTGCCATCCTGGATGAGCGGCACTACCGCAGCCACTTGTGTGGGGTGTAGAGTCCGTCTCCTGCTACCACCAGTGTGAATGTGACCAAAACCTCAGCCAGAAAGCCTTGGCCCTGAGATGTGGCCTGTGCCCCCCCCCCCCCTGCAGAGCCCTCCTTTATTAAGTGTCTCCATCATGGCCAATAATCTGTTGTCTCTTCAGTGCTCGCAGTTACATTATGTCGCCTCAGTCTTCCCTTTATTCTTTGAGCAGTGTATATAATGTATACATAGCTGTGATTACATGTATATAGTATATAGTGCAGTATATATAGTATATAGTATAGTATATAGTACAGTATATATAGTATATAGTATAGTATATAGTACAGTATATATAGTGTATAGTACAGTATATAGTATATAGTACAGTATATATAGTACAGTATATACAGTCATGGCCAAAAGTTCTGAGACTGCCACAAATCTCCTCTTGTCACATGATCTGCCCCTCTGGTCTCTGTGTGTTTGTCAGATGTTTTTATCACATACAGAGATAGAATTGCAATCATATTCTGAGTAATAAAAGCTTATAGTGACAGTTAGAAGGAGTTAGTGCAGCGGTGTAATATTTGCAGTGTTGCCCCTTCTTCTTCTTCAGGACCTCTGCAATTCTCCCTGGCAGCTCTCAATCACCTTCTGCACCAAATCCTGACTGATAGCCGTCCATTCTTGCACAATCAATGCTTGCATTTTGTCAGAATTTGTAGGTTTTTGTTTGTCCACCCGTCTCTTGATGATTGACCACAAGTTCTCAATGGGATTAAAATCTGGGGAGTTTCCAGGCCATGGACCCAAAATCTCTCTGTTTTGTTCCCTGAGCCATTTAGTTCTCCCCTTTGCTTTATGGCAAGGTGCTCCATCATGCTGGAGAAGGCATTGTTGGTGGCCAAACTGCTCTTGGACGGTTGGGAGAAGTTGATCTTGGAGGACATTCTGGTCCCATTCTGTATTCATGGCTGTGTTTTTAGGTCAGACTGTGAGAGAGCCGATTCCCTTGGCTGAGAAGCCACCCCACACATGAATGGTTTCAGGATGCTTTACAGTTGGCATGAGACAAGACTGGTGGTAGCGCTCACCTCCTCTTCTCCCAATAAGCTGTTCTCCAGATGTCCCAAACAATCGAAAAGGGGATTCATCAGAGAAAATGGCTTTCCCCCAGTCCTCAGCCGTCCACTCCCTGGACCTTCTGCAGAATATCAGTCTGTCCCTGATGTTTTTTCTGGAGAGAAGTGGCTTCTTTGCTGCCCTCCTTGAGACCAGGCCTTGCTCCAAGAGTCTCCGCCTCACAGTGCGTGCAGATGCACTCACACCTGCCTGCTGCCATTCCTGAGCAAGCTCTGCACTGCTGGTAGCCCGATCCTGCAGCTGAAACACTTTTAAGAGACGGTCCTGGCGCTTGCTGGTCTTTCTTGGGTACCCTGGAGCCTTTTTGCCAACAATGGAACCTCTCTCCTTGAAGTTCTTGATGATGCGATAGATTGGTGACTGAGGTGCAATCTTTCTAGCTGCGATACTCTTCCCTGTTAGGCCATTGTTGTGCAGTGCAATGATGACTGCACGTGTTTCTTTAGAGATAACCATGGGTAACAGAAGAGAAACAATGATGCCAAGCACCAGCCTCCTTTTACAGTGTCCAGTGGTGTCATTCTTACTTAATCATGACAGATTGATCTCCAGCCCTGTCCTCATCAACACCCACACCTGTGTTACTGGAGCAATCACTGAAACGATGTTAGCTGGTCCTTTTAAGGCAGGGCTGCAATGATGTTGAAATGTGTTTTGGGGGATAAAGTTCATTTTCTAGGCAAATATTGACTTTGTAAGTAATTGCTGTTAAGCTGATCACTCTTTATAACATTCTGGAGTATATGCAAATTGTTATTAGGAAAACTGAAGCAGTAGACTTTGTAACAATTACTATTTGTAGCATTCTCAAAACTTTTGGCCATGACTGTAGTATATAGTACAGTATATACAGTATATAGTACAGTACATAGTACAGTATATACAGTATATAGTACAGTACATAGTACAGTATATATAGTATATAGTACAGTACATAGTGCAGTATATATAGTATATAGTATATAGTACAGTATATAGTATATACAGGGCACTCCTATACTGGCCGCATCATCATTATCCCTTTGTTCCATTGTTTTTGGAGGAGGCCCAACAATACTAAATGGGGTTATACAAGGAGGGAAGTGTTTGGCTATTGGGGTGATGCTGGATGTGCCGATTCTCTGTCGACCTCGTTATATTTAGTGACCCCTGTAGATGTGATTGGGCACCGGCCCCTCTAAGGAGGTCACATCTATTGTCTTCTTATCCCCAATTAATGAGCAGGGTGCTGGTAGAGATCCCCATCATGATGGCTTCCCAGGAAACTAGACTGACACCCGGAGCTCCATTCTGAAAATTACACAAGTCTTCCTGGCAGCAGAAGGTCGGACGCGTCACCCCCAAATTATTGGAATTACTGGGTTTACATTCAAGAGCACAACCCCGAACTACCAGCCTGTTCTCAATGAAGGGGTATCCTAAAAAGACAGAAGAGAGACGTGTAAGAGCACAGACACTATAGACACAATATAAGGGTTAATAGTGAATGCAGCTCTGGAGTATAATACAGGATAAGTAATGTAATGTATGTACACAGTGACTGCACCAGCAGAATAGTGAGCGCAGCTCTGGAGTATAATACAGGATCAGTAATGTAATGTATGTACACAGTGACTGCACCAGCAGAATAGTGAGCGCACCTCTGGAGTATAATACAGGATAAGTAATGTAATGTATGTACACAGTGACTGTACCAGCAGAATAGTGAGCGCAGCTCTGGAGTATAATACAGGATAAGTAATGTAATGTATGTACACAGTGACTGCACCAGCAGAATAGTGAGCGCACCTCTGGAGTATAATACAGGATAAGTAATGTAATGTATGTACACAGTGACTGTACCAGCAGAATAGTGAGCGCAGCTCTGGAGTATAATACAGGATAAGTAATGTAATGTATGTACACAGTGACTGTACCAGCAGAATAGTGAGCGCAGCTCTGGAGTATAATACAGGATAAGTAATGTAATGTATGTACACAGTGACTGTACCAGCAGAATAGTGAGCGCAGCTGTGGAGTATAATACAGGATAAGTAATGTAATGTATGTACACAGTGACTGTACCAGCAGAATAGTGAGAGCAGCTCTGGAGTATAATACAGGATAAGTAATGTAATGTATGTACACAGTGACTGCACCAGCAGAATAGTGAGTGCAGCTCTGGAGTATAATACAGGATAAGTAATGTAATGTATGTACACAGTGACTGTACCAGCAGAATAGTGAGCGCAGCTCTGGAGTATAATACAGGATAAGTAATGTAATGTATGTACACAGTGACTGCACCAGCAGAATAGTGAGCGCAGCTCTGCAGTATAATACAGGATAAGTAATGTAATGTATGTACACAGTGACTGTACCAGCAGAATAGTGAGCGCAGCTCTGGAGAATAATACAGGATAAGTAATGTAATGTATGTACACAGTGACTGTACCAGCAGAATAGTGAGTGCAGCTCTGGAGTATAATACAGGATAAGTAATGTAATGTATGTACACAGTGACTGCACCAGCAGAATAGTGAGAGCAGCTCTGGAGTATAATACAGGATAAGTAATGTAATGTATGTACACAGTGACTGTACCAGCAGAATAGTGAGCGCAGCTCTGGAGTATAATACAGGATAAGTAATGTAATGTATGTACACAGTGACTGCACCAGCAGAATAGTGAGAGCAGCTCTGGAGTATAATACAGGATAAGTAATGTAATGTATGTACACAGTGACTGTACCAGCAGAATAGTGAGCACAGCTCTGGAGTATAATACAGGACAAGTAATGTAATGTATGTACACAGTGACTGCACCAGCAGAATAGTGAGCGCAGCTCTGGAGTATAATACAGGATAAGTAATGTAATGTATGTACACAGTGACTGCACCAGCAGAATAGTGAGCGCAGCTCTGGGGTATAATACAGGATAAGTAATGTAATGTATGTACACAGTGACTGCACCAGCAGAATAGTGAGCGCAGCTCTGCAGTATAATACAGGATAAGTAATGTAATGTATGTACACAGTGACTGTACCAGCAGAATAGTGAGTGCAGCTCTGGAGTATAATACAGGATAAGTAATGTAATGTATGTACACAGTGACTGCACCAGCAGAATAGTGAGCGCAGCTCTGGGGTATAATACAGGATAAGTAATGTAATGTATGTACACAGTGACTGTACCAGCAGAATAGTGAGCGCAGCTCTGGAGTATAATACAGGATAAGTAATGTATGTACACAGTGACTGTACCAGCAGAATAGTGAGCGCAGCTCTGCAGTATAATACAGGATAAGTAATGTATGTACACAGTGACTGTACCAGCAGAATAGTGAGCGCAGCTCTGCAGTATAATACAGGATAAGTAATGTAATGTATGTACACAGTGACTGTACCAGCAGAATAGTGAGCGCAGCTCTGGGGTATAATACAGGATACGTAATGTAATGTATGTACACAGTGACTGTACCAGCAGAATAGTGAGCACAGCTCTGGAGTATAATACAGGATAAGTAATGTAATGTATGTACACAGTGACTGTACCAGCAGAATAGTGAGCGCAGCTCTGGAGTATAATACAGGATCAGTAATGTAATGTATGTACACAGTGACTGCACCAGCAGAATAGTGAGCGCAGCTCTGGAGTATAATACAGGATACGTAATGTAATGTATGTACACAGTGACTGTACCAGCAGAATAGTGAGCACAGCTCTGGAGTATAATACAGGATAAGTAATGTAATGTATGTACACAGTGACTGTACCAGCAGAATAGTGAGCGCAGCTCTGGAGTATAATACAGGATCAGTAATGTAATGTATGTACACAGTGACTGCACCAGCAGAATAGTGAGCGCAGCTCTGGAGTATAATACAGGATAAGTAATGTATGTACACAGTGACTGCACCAGCAGAATAGTGAGCGCAGCTCTGGAGTATAATACAGGATAAGTAATGTAATGTATGTAGACAGTGACTGTACCAGCAGAATAGTAAGCGCAGCTCTGGGGTATAATACAGGATAAGTAATGTAATGTATGTACACAGTGACTGTACCAGCAGAATAGTGAGTGCAGCTCTGGAGTATAATACAGGATAAGTAATGTAATGTATGTACACAGTGACTGTACCAGCAGAATAGTGAGCGCAGCTCTGGAGTATAATACAGGATATGTAATGTAATGTATGTACACAGTGACTGCACCAGCAGAATAGTGAGCGCAGCTCTGGAGTATAATACAGGATAAGTAATGTAATGTATGTACACAGTGACTGCACCAGCAGAATAGTGAGTGCAGCTCTGGGGTATAATACAGAATAAGTAATGTAATGTATGTACACAGTAACTGTACCAGCAGAATAGTAAGTGCAGCTCTGGGGTATAATACAGGAGAAGTAATGTAATGTATGTGCACAGTGACTGTACCAGCAGAATAGTGAGCGCAGCTCTGGAGTATAATACAGGATAAGTAATGTAATGTATGTACACAGTGACTGTACCAGCAGAATAGTGAGCACAGCTCTGGAGTATAATACAGGATAAGTAATGTAATGTATGTACACAGTGACTGTACCAGCAGAATAGTGAGCGCAGCTCTGGAGTATAATACAGGATCAGTAATGTAATGTATGTACACAGTGACTGCACCAGCAGAATAGTGAGCGCAGCTCTGGAGTATAATACAGGATAAGTAATGTAATGTATGTACACAGTGACTGCACCAGCAGAATAGTGAGCGCAGCTCTGGAGTATAATACAGGATAAGTAATGTAATGTATGTACAGAGTGACTGTACCAGCAGAATAGTGAGCGCAGCTCTGGAGTATAATACAGGATAAGTAATGTAATGTATGTACACAGTGACTGTACCAGCAGAATAGTGAGCGCAGCTCTGGGGTATAATACAGGATAAGTAATGTAATGTATGTACACAGTGACTGTACCAGCAGAATAGTGAGCGCAGCTCTGGAGTATAATACAGGATAAGTAATGTAATGTATGTACACAGTGACTGTACCGGCAGAATAGTGAGCGCAGCTCTGGAGTATAATACAGGATCAGTAATGTAATGTATCTACACAGTGACTGCACCAGCAGAATAGTGAGCGCAGCTCTGGAGCATAATACAGGATAAGTAATGTAATGTATGTACACAGTGACTGTACCGGCAGAATAGTGAGCGCAGCTCTGGAGCATAATACAGGATAAGTAATGTAATGTATCTACACAGTGACTGCACCAGCAGAATAGTGAGCGCAGCTCTGGAGTATAATACAGGATAAGTAATGTAATGTATGTACACAGTGACTGTACCAGCAGAATAGTGAGCGCAGCTCTGGAGAATAATACAGGATAAGTAATGTAATGTATGTACACAGTGACTGCACCAGCAGAATAGTGAGCGCAGCTCTGGAGTATAATACAGGATAAGTAATGTAATGTATGTACACAGTGACTGTACCAGCAGAATAGTGAGCGCAACTCTGGAGTATAATACAGGATAAGTAATGTAATGTATGTACACAGTGACTGTACCAGCAGAATAGTGAGCGCAGCTCTGGAGTATAATACAGGATAAGTAATGTAATGTATGTACACAGTGACTGTACCAGCAGAATAGTGAGTGCAGCTCTGGGGTATAATACAGGATAAGTAATGTAATGTATGTACACAGTGACTGCACCAGCAGAATAGTGAGCGCAGCTCTGGAGTATAATACAGGATAAGTGATGTAATGTATGTACACAGTGACTGTACCAGCAGAATAGTGAGCGCAGCTCTGGGGTATAATACAGGATAAGTAATGTAATGTATCTACACAGTGACTGCACCAGCAGAATAGTGAGCGCAGCTCTGGAGTATAATACAGGATAAGTGATGTAATGTATGTACACAGTGACTGTACCAGCAGAATAGTGAGCGCAGCTCTGGGGTATAATACAGGATAAGTAATGTAATGTATCTACACAGTGACTGCACCAGCAGAATAGTAAGCGCAGCTCTGGAGTATAATACAGGATAAGTAATGTAATGTATGTACACAGTGACTGTACCAGCAGAATAGTGAGCGCAGCTCTGGAGTATAATACAGGATCAGTAATGTAATGTATGTACACAGTGACTGCACCAGCAGAATAGTGAGCGCAGCTCTGGAGTATAATACAGGATAAGTAATGTAATGTATGTACACAGTGACTGTACCAGCAGAATAGTGAGCGCAGCTCTGGAGAATAATACAGGATAAGTAATGTAATGTATGTACACAGTGACTGCACCAGCAGAATAGTGAGCGCAGCTCTGGAGTATAATACAGGATAAGTAATGTAATGTATGTACACAGTGACTGCACCAGCAGAATAGTGAGCGCAGCTCTGGAGTATAATACAGGATAAGTAATGTAATGTATGTACACAGTGACTGTACCAGCAGAATAGTGAGCGCAGCTCTGGAGTATAATACAGGATAAGTAATGTAATGTATGTACACAGTGACTGTACCAGCAGAATAGTGAGCGCAGCTCTGGGGTATAATACAGGATAAGTAATGTAATGTATGTACACAGTGACTGTACCAGCAGAATAGTGAGCGCAGCTCTGGGGTATAATACAGGATAAGTAATGTAATGTATGTACACAGTGACTGCACCAGCAGAATAGTGAGCGCAGCTCTGGAGTATAATACAGGATAAGTAATGTAATGTATGTACACAGTGACTGTACCAGCAGAATAGTGAGCGCTGCTCTGGAGTATAATACAGGATAAGTAATGTAATGTATGTACACAGTGACTGTACCAGCAGAATAGTGAGCGCTGCTCTGGAGTATAATACAGGATAAGTAATGTATGTACACAGTGACTGTACCAGCAGAATAGTGAGCGCAGCTCTGGGGTATAATACAGGATAAGTAATGTAATGTATGTACACAGTGACTGTACCGGCAGAATAGTGAGCGCAGCTCAGGAGTATAATACAGGATCAGTAATGTAATGTATCTACACAGTGACTGCACCAGCAGAATAGTGAGCGCAGCTCTGGAGCATAATACAGGATAAGTAATGTAATGTATGTACACAGTGACTGCACCAGCAGAATAGTGAGCGCAGCTCTGCAGTATAATACAGGATAAGTAATGTAATGTATGTACACAGTGACTGCACCAACAGAATAGTGAGCGCAGCTCTGCAGTATAATACAGGATAAGTAATGTAATGTATGTACACAGTGACTGTACCAGCAGAATAGTGAGCGCAGCTCTGGAGTATAATACAGGATAAGTAATGTAATGTATGTACACAGTGACTGCACCAGCAGAATAGTGAGCGCAGCTCTGGGGTATAATACAGGATAAGTAATGTAATGTATGTACACAGTGACTGTACCAGCAGAATAGTGAGCGCAGCTCTGGAGTATAATACAGGATAAGTAATGTAATGTATGTACACAGTGACTGCACCAGCAGAATATTGAGCGCAGCTCTGCAGTATAATACAGGATAAGTAATGTAATGTATGTACACAGTGACTGTACCAGCAGAATAGTGAGCGCAGCTCTGGGGTATAATACAGGATACGTAATGTAATGTATGTACACAGTGACTGTACCAGCAGAATAGTGAGCACAGCTCTGGAGTATAATACAGGATAAGTAATGTAATGTATGTACACAGTGACTGTACCAGCAGAATAGTGAGCGCAGCTCTGGAGTATAATACAGGATCAGTAATGTAATGTATGTACACAGTGACTGCACTAGCAGAATAGTGAGCGCAGCTCTGGAGTATAATACAGGATAAGTAATGTAATGTATGTAGACAGTGACTGTACCAGCAGAATAGTAAGCGCAGCTCTGGGGTATAATACAGGATAAGTAATGTAATGTATGTACACAGTGACTGTACCAGCAGAATAGTGAGTGCAGCTCTGGAGTATAATACAGGATAAGTAATGTAATGTATGTACACAGTGACTGTACCAGCAGAATAGTGAGCGCAGCTCTGGAGTATAATACAGGATATGTAATGTAATGTATGTACACAGTGACTGCACCAGCAGAATAGTGAGCGCAGATCTGGAGTATAATACAGGATAAGTAATGTAATGTATGTACACAGTGACTGCACCAGCAGAATAGTGAGTGCAGCTCTGGGGTATAATACAGAATAAGTAATGTAATGTATGTACACAGTAACTGTACCAGCAGAATAGTAAGTGCAGCTCTGGGGTATAATACAGGAGAAGTAATGTAATGTATGTGCACAGTGACTGTACCAGCAGAATAGTGAGCGCAGCTCTGGAGTATAATACAGGATAAGTAATGTAATGTATGTACACAGTGACTGTACCAGCAGAATAGTGAGCACAGCTCTGGAGTATAATACAGGATAAGTAATGTAATGTATGTACACAGTGACTGTACCAGCAGAATAGTGAGTGCAGCTCTGGAGTATAATACAGGATCAGTAATGTAATGTATGTACACAGTGACTGCACCAGCAGAATAGTGAGCGCAGCTCTGGAGTATAATACAGGATAAGTAATGTAATGTATGTACACAGTGACTGCACCAGCAGAATAGTGAGCGCAGCTCTGGAGTATAATACAGGATAAGTAATGTAATGTATGTACAGAGTGACTGTACCAGCAGAATAGTGAGCGCAGCTCTGGAGTATAATACAGGATAAGTAATGTAATGTATGTACACAGTGACTGTACCAGCAGAATAGTGAGCGCAGCTCTGGGGTATAATACAGGATAAGTAATGTAATGTATGTACACAGTGACTGTACCGGCAGAATAGTGAGCGCAGCTCTGGAGTATAATACAGGATAAGTAATGTAATGTATGTACACAGTGACTGTACCGGCAGAATAGTGAGCGCAGCTCTGGAGTATAATACAGGATCAGTAATGTAATGTATCTACACAGTGACTGCACCGGCAGAATAGTGAGCGCAGCTCTGGAGCATAATACAGGATAAGTAATGTAATGTATGTACACAGTGACTGTACCGGCAGAATAGTGAGCGCAGCTCTGGAGTATAATACAGGATAAGTAATGTAATGTATCTACACAGTGACTGCACCAGCAGAATAGTGAGCGCAGCTCTGGAGTATAATACAGGATAAGTAATGTAATGTATGTACACAGTGACTGTACCAGCAGAATAGTGAGCGCAGCTCTGGAGAATAATACAGGATAAGTAATGTAATGTATGTACACAGTGACTGCACCAGCAGAATAGTGAGCGCAGCTCTGGAGTATAATACAGGATAAGTAATGTAATGTATGTACACAGTGACTGTACCAGCAGAATAGTGAGCGCAACTCTGGAGTATAATACAGGATAAGTAATGTAATGTATGTACACAGTGACTGTACCAGCAGAATAGTGAGTGCAGCTCTGGAGTATAATACAGGATAAGTAATGTAATGTATGTACACAGTGACTGTACCAGCAGAATAGTGAGTGCAGCTCTGGGGTATAATACAGGATAAGTGATGTAATGTATGTACACAGTGACTGCACCAGCAGAATAGTGAGCGCAGCTCTGGAGTATAATACAGGATAAGTGATGTAATGTATGTACACAGTGACTGCACCAGCAGAATAGTGAGCGCAGCTCTGGGGTATAATACAGGATAAGTAATGTAATGTATCTACACAGTGACTGCACCAGCAGAATAGTGAGCGCAGCTCTGGAGTATAATACAGGATAAGTAATGTAATGTATGTACACAGTGACTGTACCAGCAGAATAGTGAGTGCAGCTCTGGAGTATAATACAGGATAAGTAATGTAATGTATGTACACAGTGACTGTACCAGCAGAATAGTGAGCGCAGCTCTGGGGTATAATACAGGATAAGTAATGTAATGTATGTACACAGTGACTGCACCAGCAGAATAGTGAGCGCAGCTCTGGAGTATAATACAGGATAAGTAATGTAATGTATGTACACAGTGACTGTACCAGCAGAATAGTGAGCGCAGCTCTGGAGTATAATACAGGATAAGTAATGTAATGTATGTACACAGTGACTGTACCAGCAGAATAGTGAGCGCTGCTCTGGAGTATAATACAGGATAAGTAATGTATGTACACAGTGACTGTACCAGCAGAATAGTGAGCGCAGCTCTGGGGTATAATACAGGATAAGTAATGTAATGTATGTACACAGTGACTGTACCGGCAGAATAGTGAGCGCAGCTCAGGAGTATAATACAGGATCAGTAATGTAATGTATCTACACAGTGACTGCACCAGCAGAATAGTGAGCGCAGCTCTGGAGCATAATACAGGATAAGTAATGTAATGTATGTACACAGTGACTGCACCAGCAGAATAGTGAGCGCAGCTCTGGAGTATAATACAGGATAAATAATGTAATGTATGTACACAGTGACTGCACCAGCAGAATAGTGAGTGCAGCTCTGGGGTATAATACAGAATAAGTAATGTAATGTATGTACACAGTAACTGTACCAGCAGAATAGTAAGTGCAGCTCTGGGGTATAATACAGGAGAAGTAATGTAATGTATGTGTACAGTGACTGTACCAGCAGAATAGTGAGCGCAGCTCTGGAGTATAATACAGGATAAGTAATGTAATGTATGTACACAGTGACTGTACCAGCAAAATAGTGAGCACAGCTCTGGAGTATAATAAAGGATCAGTAATGTAATGTATGTACACAGTGACTGCACCAGCAGAATAGTGAGCGCAGCTCTGGAGCATAATACAGGATAAGTAATGTAATGTATGTACACAGTGACTGTACCAGCAGAATAGTTAGTGCAGCTCTGGGGTATAATACAGAATAAGTAATGTAATGTATGTACACAGTAACTGTACCAGCAGAATAGTAAGTGCAGCTCTGGGGTATAATACAGGAGAAGTAATGTAATGTATGTGCACAGTGACTGTACCAGCAGAATAGTGAGCGCAGCTCTGGAGTATAATACAGGATAAGTAATGTAATGTATGTACACAGTGACTGTACCAGCAAAATAGTGAGCACAGCTCTGGAGTATAATACAGGATCAGTAATGTAATGTATGTACACAGTGACTGCACCAGCAGAATAGTGAGCGCAGCTCTGGAGTATAATACAGGATAAGTAATGTAATGTATGTACACAGTGACTGCACCAGCAGAATAGTGAGCGCTGCTCTGGAGTATAATACAGGATAAGTAATGTAATGTATGTACAGAGTGACTGTACCAGAAGAATAGTGAGCGCAGCTCTGGAGTATAATACAGGATAAGTAATGTAATGTATGTACACAGTGACTGTACCAGCAGAATAGTGAGCGCAGCTCTGGAGTATAATACAGGATAAGTAATGTAATGTATGTACACGGTGACTGTACCGGCAGAATAGTGAGCGCAGCTCTGGAGTATAATACAGGATCAGTAATGTAATGTATCTACACAGTGACTGCACCAGCAGAATAGTGAGCGCAGCTCTGGAGCATAATACAGGATAAGTAATGTAATGTATGTACACAGTGACTGTACCGGCAGAATAGTGAGCGCAGCTCTGGAGTATAATACAGGATAAGTAATGTAATGTATCTACACAGTGACTGCACCAGCAGAATAGTGAGCGCAGCTCTGGAGTATAATACAGGATAAGTAATGTAATGTATGTACACAGTGACTGTACCAGCAGAATAGTGAGCGCAGCTCTGGAGAATAATACAGGATAAGTAATGTAATGTATGTACACAGTGACTGCACCAGCAGTATAGTGAGCGCAGCTCTGGAGTATAATACAGGATAAGTAATGTAATGTATGTACACAATGACTGTACCAGCAGAATAGTGAGCGCAACTCTGGAGTATAATACAGGATAAGTAATGTAATGTATGTACACAGTGACTGCACCAGCAGAATAGTGAGCGCAGCTCTGGAGTATAATACAGGATAAGTAATGTAATGTATGTACACAGTGACTGTACCAGCAGAATAGTGAGCGCAACTCTGGAGTATAATACAGGATAAGTAATGTAATGTATGTACACAGTGACTGTACCAGCAGAATAGTGAGTGCAGCTCTGGAGTATAATACAGGATAAGTAATGTAATGTATGTACACAGTGACTGTACCAGCAGAATAGTGAGTGCAGCTCTGGGGTATAATACAGGATAAGTAATGTAATGTATGTACACAGTGACTGCACCAGCAGAATAGTGAGCGCAGCTCTGGAGTATAATACAGGATAAGTGATGTAATGTATGTACACAGTGACTGTACCAGCAGAATAGTGGGAGCAGCTCTGGAGTATAATACAGGATAAGTAATGTAATGTATGTACAGAGTGACTGTACCAGCAGAGTAGTGAGTGCAGCTCTGGAGTATAATTCAGGATAAGTAATGTAATGTATGTACACAGTGACTGTACCAGCAGAGTAGTGAGTGCAGCTCTGGAGTATAATTCAGGATAAGTAATGTAATGTATGTACACAGTGACTGTACCGGCAGAATAGTGAGCGCAGCTCTGGAGTATAATACAGGATCAGTAATGTAATGTATCTACACAGTGACTGCACCAGCAGAATAGTGAGCGCAGCTCTGGAGTATAATACAGGATAAGTAATGTAATGTATGTACACAGTGACTGCACCAGCAGAATAGTGAGTGCAGCTCTGGGGTATAATACAGGATAAGTAATGTATGTACACAGTGACTGTACCAGCAGAATAGTGAGTGCAGCTCTGGAGTATAATACAGGATAAGTAATGTAATGTATGTACACAGTGACTGCACCAGCAGAATAGTGAGCGCAGCTCTGGAGTATAATACAGGATAAGTAATGTAATGTATGTACACAGTGACTGTACCAGCAGAATAGTGAGCGCAGCTCTGGAGTATAATACAGGATAAGTAATGTAATGTATGTACACAGTGACTGTACCAGCAGAATAGTGAGCGCAGCTCTGGAGTATAATACAGGATAAGTAATGTAATGTATGTACACAGAGACTGTACCAGCAGAATAGTGAGCGCACCTCTGGAGTATAATACAGGATAAGTAATGTAATGTATGTACACAGTGACTGCACCAGCAGAATAGTGAGTGCAGCTCTGGGGTATAATACAGAATAAGTAATGTAATGTATGTACACAGTAACTGTACCAGCAGAATAGTAAGTGCAGCTCTGGGGTATAATACAGAATAAGTAATGTAATGTATGTACACAGTAACTGTACCAGCAGAATAGTAAGTGCAGCTCTGGAGTATAATACAGGATAAGTAATGTAATGTATGTACACAGTGACTGTACCAGCAGAATAGTGAGCGCAGTTCTGGAGTATAATACAGGATAAGTAATGTAATGTATGTACACAGTGACTGTACCAGCAGAATAGTGAGCGCAGCTCTGGAGTATAATACAGGATCAGTAATGTAATGTATGTACACAGTGACAGCACCAGCAGAATAGTGAGCGCAGCTCTGGAGTGTAATACAGGATAAGTAATGTAATGTATGTACACAGTGACTGTACCAGCAGAATAGTGAGCGCAGCTCTGGAGTATAATACAGGATAAGTAATGTAATGTATGTACACAGTGACTGCACCAGCAGAATAGTGAGCGTAGCTCTGGAGTATAATACAGGATAAGTAATGTAATGTATGTACACAGTGACTGTACCAGCAGAATAGTGAGCGCAGCTCTGGGGTATAATACAGGATAAGTAATGTAATGTATGTACACAGTGACTGCACCAGCAGAATAGTGAGCGCAGCTCTGGAGTATAATACCGGATAAGTAATGTAATGTATGTACACAGTGACTGTACCAGCAGAATAGTGAGCGCAGCTCTGGAGTATAATACAGGATAAGTAATGTAATGCATGTACACAGTGACAGTACCAGCAGAATAGTGAGCGCTGCTCTGGAGTATAATACAGGATAAGTAATGTATGTACACAGTGACTGTACCAGCAGAATAGTGAGCGCAGCTCTGGGGTATAATACAGGATAAGTAATGTAATGTATGTACACAGTGACTGTACCGGCAGAATAGTGAGCGCAGCTCAGGAGTATAATACAGGATCAGTAATGTAATGTATCTACACAGTGACTGCACCAGCAGAATAGTGAGCGCAGCTCTGGAGCATAATACAGGATAAGTAATGTAATGTATGTACACAGTGACTGTACCAGCAGAATAGTGAGCACAGCTCTGGGGTATAATACAGAATAAGTAAAGTAGTGTATGTACACAGTGACTGCACCAGCAGAATAGTGAGCGCAGCTCTGGAGTATAATACAGGAAAAGTAATGTAATGTATGTACACAGTGACTGTACCAGCAGAATAGTGAGCGCAGCTCTGGAGTATAATACAGGATAAGTAATGTAATGTATGTACACAGTGACTGTACCAGCAGAATAGTGAGCGCAGCTCTGGAGTATAATACAGGATAAGTAATGTAATGTATGAACACAGTGACTGTATCAGCAGAATAGTGAGCGCAGCTCTGGAGTATAATACAGGATCAGTAATGTAATGTATCTACACAGTGACTGCACCAGCAGAATAGTGAGTGCAGCTCTGGAGTATAATACAGGATAAGTGATGTAATGTATGTACACAGTGACTGCACCAGCAGAATAGTGAGTGCAGCTCTGGAGTATAATACAGGATAAATGATGTAATATATGTATACAGTGACTGTACCAGCAGAATAGTGAGCGCAGCTCTGGAGTATAATACAGGATAAGTAATGTATGTACACAGTGACTGTACCAGCAGAATAGTGAGCGCAGCTCTGGAGTATAATACAGGATAAGTGATGTAATATATGTATACAGTGACTGTACCAGCAGAATAGTGAGCGCAGCTCTGGAGTATAATACAGGATAAGTAATGTAATGTATGTACACAGTGACTGCACCAGCAGAATAGTGAGCGCAGCTCTGGAGTATAATACAGGATAAGTAATGTAATGTATGTACACAGTGACTGTACCAGCAGAATAGTGAGCGCAGCTCTGGAGTATAATACAGGATCAGTAATGTAATGTATGTACACAGTGACTGCACCAGCAGAATAGTAGGCGCAGCTCTGGAGTATAATACAGGATAAGTAATGTAATGTATGTACACAGTGACTGTACCGGCAGAATAGTGAGCGCAGCTCTGGAGTATAATACAGGATAAGTAATGTAATGTATGTACACAGTGACTGTTCCAGCAGAATAGTGAGCGCAGCTCTGGGGTATAATACAGGATAAGTAATGTAATGTATGTACACAGTGACTGTACCAGCAGAATAGTGAGCGCAGCTCTGGAGTATAATACAGGATAAGTAATGTAATGTATGTACACAGTGACTGCACCAGCAGAATAGTGAGCGCAGCTCTGGAGTATAATACAGGATAAGTAATGTGATGTATGTACACAGTGACTGTACCAGCAGAATAGTGAGCGCAGCTCTGGAGTATAATACAGGATAAGTAATGTAATGTATGTACACAGTGACTGTACCGGCAGAATAGTGAGCGCAGCTCTGGAGTATAATACAGGATAAGTAATGTAATGTATGTACACAGTGACTGCACCAGCAGAATAGTGAGCGCAGCTCTGGAGTATAATACAGGATAAGTAATGTATGTACACAGTGACTGTACCAGCAGAATAGTGAGCGCAGCTCTGGAGTATAATACAGGATAAGTGATGTAATATATGTATACAGTGACTGTACCAGCAGAATAGTGAGCGCAGCTCTGGAGTATAATACAGGATAAGTAATGTAATGTATGTACACAGTGACTGTACCAGCAGAATAGTGAGCGCAGCTCTGGAGTATAATACAGGATCAGTAATGTAATGTATGTACACAGTGACTGCACCAGCAGAATAGTAGGCGCAGCTCTGGAGTATAATACAGGATAAGTAATGTAATGTATGTACACAGTGACTGCACCAGCAGAATAGTGAGCGCTGCTCTGGAGTATAATACAGGATAAGTATTGTAATGTATGTACACAGTGACTGTACCGGCAGAATAGTGAGCGCAGCTCTGGAGTATAATACAGGATAAGTAATGTAATGTATGTACACAGTGACTGTACCAGCAGAATAGTGAGCGCAGCTCTGGGGTATAATACAGGATAAGTAATGTAATGTATGTACACAGTGACTGTACCAGCAGAATAGTGAGCGCAGCTCTGGAGTATAATACAGGATAAGTAATGTAATGTATGTACACAGTGACTGCACCATCAGAATAGTGAGCGCAGCTCTGGAGTATAATACAGGATAAGTAATGTGATGTATGTACACAGTGACTGTACCAGCAGAATAGTGAGCGCAGCTCTGGAGTATAATACAGGATAAGTAATGTAATGTTTGTACACAGTGACTGTACCGGCAGAATAGTGAGCGCAGCTCTGGAGTATAATACAGGATCAGTAATGTAATGTATCTACACAGTGACTGCACCGGCAGAATAGTGAGCGCAGCTCTGGAGCATAATACAGGATAAGTAATGTAATGTATGTACAGAGTGACTGTACCGGCAGAATAGTGAGCGCAGCTCTGGAGTATAATACAGGATAAGTAATGTAATGTCTCTACACAGTGACTGCACCAGCAGAATAGTGAGCGCAGCTCTGGAGTATAATACAGGATAAGTAATGTAATGTATGTACACAGTGACTGTACGAGCAGAATAGTGAGCGCAGCTCTGTAGAATAATACAGGATAAGTAATGTAATGTATGTACACAGTGACTGTACCAGCAGAATAGTGAGCGCAGCTCTGGAGTATAATACAGGATAAGTAATGTAATGTATGTACACAGTGACTGCACCAGCAGAATAGTGAGCGCAGCTCTGGGGTATAATACAGGATAAGTAATGTAATGTATGTACACAGTGACTGTACCAGCAGAAAAGTGAGTGCAGCTCTGGAGTATAATACAGGATAAGTAATGTAATGTATGTACACAGTGACTGTACCAGCAGAATAGTGAGTGCAGCTCTGGGGTATAATACAGGATAAGTAATGTAATGTATGTACACAGTGACTGCACCAGCAGAATAGTGAGCGCAGCTCTGGAGTATAATACAGGATAAGTGATGTAATGTATGTACACAGTGACTGTACCAGCAGAATAGTGAGCGTAGCTCTGGAGTATAATACAGGATAAGTAATGTAATGTATGTACACAGTGACTGTACCAGCAGAATAGTGAGTGCAGCTCTGGAGTATAATACAGGATAAGTAATGTAATGTATGTACACAGTGACTGTACCAGCAGAATAGTGAGCGCAGCTCTGGAGTATAATACAGGATCAGTAATGTAATGTATCTACACAGTGACTGCACCAGCAGAATAGTGAGCGCAGCTCTGGAGCATAATACAGGATAAGTAATGTAATGTATGTACACAGTGACTGTACCAGCAGAATAGTGAGCACAGCTCTGGGGTATAATACAGAATAAGTAATGTAATGTATGTACACAGTGACTGCACCAGCAGAATAGTGAGTGCAGCTCTGGGGTATAATACAGGATAAGTAATGTAATGTATGTACACAGTGACTGCACCAGCAGAATAGTGAGCGCAGCTCTGGAGTATAATACAGGATAAGTAATGTAATGTATGTACACAGTGACTGTACCAGCAGAATAGTGAGCGCAGCTCTGGAGTATAATACAGGATAAGTAATGTAATGTATGTACACAGTGACTGTACCAGCAGAATAGTGAGCGCAGCTCTGGAGTATAATACAGGATAAGTAATGTAATGTATGTACACAGAGACTGTACCAGCAGAATAGTGAGCGCACCTCTGGAGTATAATACAGGATAAGTAATGTAATGTATATACACAGTGACTGTACCAGCAGAATAGTGAGCGCAGTTCTGGAGTATAATACAGGATAAGTAATGTAATGTATGTACACAGTGACTGTACCAGCAGAATAGTGAGCGCAGCTCTGGAGTATAATACAGGATCAGTAATGTAATGTATGTACACAGTGACTGCACCAGCAGAATAGTGAGCGCAGCTCTGGAGTATAATACAGGATAAGTAATGTAATGTATGTACACAGTGACTGCACCAGCAGAATAGTGAGCGCTGCTCTGGAGTATAATACAGGATAAGTAATGTATGTACACAGTGACTGTACCAGCAGAATAGTGAGCGCAGCTCTGGGGTATAATACAGGATAAGTAATGTAATGTATGTACACAGTGACTGTACCGGCAGAATAGTGAGCGCAGCTCTGGAGTATAATACAGGATCAGTAATGTAATGTATCTACACAGTGACTGCACCAGCAGAATAGTGAGCGCAGCTCTGGAGCATAATACAGGATAAGTAATGTAATGTATGTACACAGTGACTGTACCAGCAGAATAGTGAGCACAGCTCTGGGGTATAATACAGAATAAGTAATGTAATGTATGTACACAGTGACTGCACCAGCAGAATAGTGAGCGCAGCTCTGGAGTATAATACAGGATAAGTAATGTAATGTATGTACACAGTGACTGTACCAGCAGAATAGTGAGCGCAGCTCTGGAGTATAATACAGGATAAGTAATGTAATGTATGTACACAGTGACTGTACCAGCAGAATAGTGAGCGCAGCTCTGGAGTATAATACAGGATAAGTAATGTAATGTATGTACACAGTGACTGTACCAGCAGAATAGTGAGCGCAGCTCTGGAGTATAATACAGGATCAGTAATGTAATGTATCTACACAGTGACTGCACCAGCAGAATAGTGAGTGCAGCTCTGGAGTATAATACAGGATAAGTGATGTAATATATGTATACAGTGACTGTACCAGCAGAATAGCGAGCGCAGCTCTGGAGTATAATACAGGATAAGTAATGTAATGTATGTACACAGTGACTGTACCAGCAGAATAGTGAGCGCAGCTCTGGAGTATAATACAGGATAAGTAATGTAATGTATGTACACAGTGACTGTACCAGCAGAATAGTGAGCGCAGCTTTGAGGTATAACACAGGATAAGTAATGTAATGTATGTACACAGTGACTGTACCAGCAGAATAATGAGCGCAGCTCTGGAGTATAATACAGGATAAGTAATGTAATGTATGTACACAGTGACTGCACCAGCAGAATAGTGAGTGCAGCTCTGGAGTATAATACAGGATAAGTAATGTAATGTATGTACACAGTGACTGCACCAGCAGAATAGTGAGCGCAGCTCTGGAGTATAATACAGGATAAGTAATGTAATGTATGTACACAGTGACTGTACCAGCTGAATAGTGAGCGCAGTTCTGGAGTATAATACAGGATAAGTAATGTAATGTATGTACACAGTGACTGCACCAGCAGAATAGTGAGTGCAGCTCTGGAGTATAATACAGGATAAGTAATGTAATGTATGTACACAGTGACTGTACCAGCAGAATAGTGAGCGCAGCTCTGGAGTATAATACAGGATAAGTAATGTAATGTATGTACACAGTGACTGCACCAGCAGAATAGTGAGCGCAGCTCTGGAGTATAATACAGGATAAGTAATGTAATGTATGTACACAGTGACTGCACCAGCAGAATAGTGAGTGCAGCTCTGGAGTATAATACAGGATAAGTAATGTAATGTATGTACACAGTGACTGTACCAGCAGAATAGTGAGCGCAGCTCTGGAGTATAATACAGGATAAGTAATGTAATGTATGTACACAGTGACTGCACCAGCAGAATAGTGAGCGCAGCTCTGGAGTATAATACAGGATAAGTAATGTAATGTATGTACACAGTGACTGTACCAGCAGAATAGTGAGCGCAGCTCTGGAGTATAATACAGGATAAGTGATGTAATGTATGTACACAGTGACTGTACCAGCAGAATAGTGAGCGCAGCTCTGGAGTATAGTACAGGATAAGTGATGTAATGTATGTACACAGTGACTGCACCAGCAGAATAGTGAGCGCAGCTCTGGAGTATAATACAGGATAAGTAATGTATGTACACAGTGACTGTACCAGAAGAATAGTGAGCGCAGCTCTGGAGTATAATACAGGATAAGTGATGTAATGTATGTACACAGTGACTGTACCAGCAGAATGGTGAGCGAAGCTCTGGAGTATAGTACAGGATAAGTGATGTAATGTATGTACACAGTGACTGTACCAGCAGAATAGTGAGCGCAGCTCTGGAGTATAATACAGGATAAGTAATGTAATGTATGTACACAGTGACTGCACCAGGAGAATAGTGAGCGCAGCTCTGCAGTATAATACAGGATAAGTAATGTAATGTATGTATACAGTGACTGCACCAGCAGAATAGTGAGTGCAGCTCTGGAGTATAATACAGGATAAGTGATGTAATATATGTATACAGTGACTGTACCAGCAGAATAGTGAGCGCAGCTCTGGAGTATAATACAGGATAAGTAATGTATGTACACAGTGACTGTACCCGCAGAATAGTGAGCGCAGCTCTGGAGTATAATACAGGATAAGTGATGTAATATATGTATACAGTGACTGTACCAGCAGAATAGTGAGCGCAGCTCTGGAGTATAATACAGGATAAGTAATGTAATGTATGTACACAGTGACTGCACCAGCAGAATAGTGAGCGCAGCTCTGGAGTATAATACAGGATAAGTAATGTAATGTATGTACACAGTGACTGTACCAGCAGAATAGTGAGTGCAGCTCTGGGGTATAATACAGAATAAGTAATGTAATGTATGTACACAGTGACTGCACCAGCAGAATAGTGAGCGCAGCTTTGAGGTATAACACAGGATAAGTAATGTAATGTATATACACAGTGACTGTACCAGCAGAATAGTGAGCGCAGCTCTGGAGTATAATACAGGATAAGTAATGTAATGTATGTACACAGTGACTGCACCAGCAGAATAGTGAGCGCAGCTCTGGAGTATAATACAGGATAAGTAATGTAATGTATGTACACAGTGACTGCACCAGCAGAATAGTGAGCGCAGCTCTGGAGTATAATACAGAATAAGTAATGTAATGCATGTACACAGTGACTGTACCAGCAGAATAGTGAGCGCAGCTCTGGAGTATAATACAGGATAAGTAATGTAATGTATGTACACAGTGACTGTACCAGCAGAATAGTGAGCGCAGCTCTGGAGTATAATACAGAATAAGTAATGTAATGCATTGCGGTGACATTACTGTATATGTGGATAATAATTTTACTTCTATTACAAGTCTCCATTACCGCCGGGTCCATAGACTTTTATGTAGCAGGAGGTCTCTTCACTTGTGCAGTTCTTGGGCTTTGTACACTGCAGTGATGGAGTCGGTGACTGACAATCATAACACTGCAGACCGTGAGCTGTGGATAGAAGACAAGAGTCTCTTATATGACATGATATTATATACAATGTGACCTGACTATAGGAATTCTTCCCCCCTCTCCTGTGGATGGATTGAGCGGTTCAATTCAATCTGAGATATAAAACACCCCAGCTCCTGTGACTATCGGGCTCCTATCTGCACTGGGACCGGCACCGATCAGCCGCTTATCACTTATGGGGGGGAGGGGTAGTTTCTCAATACTCCTTTTAAGTTTTAATAACATAGACGGAAAACCGAGTAAAAAGTAAAAGATCTTCTGTATTCACAATATGAAGTCTAATGTCTCATTTCTGTTCTGGTACAAAATGCAGAACCTGAGACACATGAAATCTCTCAGACTTAAAGGCATTTTCTGGACCCGACCCCTGGCACCACCACCGATCAGCAACACTTAGGGAAGAGCCGCCTCTGCTTTACAATCCATTGGTATCACTTTCATCAGTCACTTGACTTGTTCGTAGTTCAGTCCCATTCAGGTGAATGGGGCCAAACTGCAATTCCAAGCACAGCCACAAAACAATGTACCGCGCTGTTGTTGGTGAGATGTGAAGAGGCTTCACTCCCAGACCCCACCAATCTGATACTGATGGGGTCAAGGGTCATTTTTTAAAAAGTGAAGGAAATCTGAACCGATTTAAAAAAAAAATCAAAAACAACTTTAGAAACAATTGTGTAATCAGATTGTGGTGAAAAATCAGGGTCGTGGTGTCCACCCTATGTGTTATATGTGTTATGTACCCCCATGTACTAGAAGGAAACTGCCTCGCAGTCTACAGGGACCAATAAACCAAATGTAACGCTGAGGATTCTGGGAACACAATATGCAAATATGGCCTTCTTAGTGGAATAAAGGGAACTTGCTCTAGCGCCACCTTCTGGATGAAGACCCCTACAGATCAATGCCTAGAAATCTAGTGACATTGCCTGGGATTAAAGCCAAACCAGAATGGAGGCCAACGGGGGTCTCTTATTATGGAGGAGATCTGCGGCTGATTCCCACATCTTGTCACTAGGTTTCTGGATATTCAGGTATTTTGGGCTACTAAGTATCTAGATCTGACACAATCCTATACAACCCCCCATTTCTAGGCTCTCCTTCTTACCTATAGGTCCGGTGACAGTGGCGGCAGCCAGCAGGTAGATGACAGCGGCTCCTCTCATGGTCCTCGGGCTCCCCGGCGTCTGCTGACCCTCTCGGAGGTCCCAGGTTTTATACCCGTCACTCGCCCGTTATTACCACCCACATTAGATAATAAGACAATAAAGCCTGGACAGAAACCCTATAAAAGAGCTAATAAGAGAGAAGTCCTGTGTGATTATAGGCATGTAATAGCCTGTGTAATAGCGGAGCGGGGCCCTCCCTACTGTCATGTAATATAGCAGAGCGGGGCCCTCCCTAATATCCAAGAGACACAACAATAAAATCAGACACAAAACCGCTAATTGTACAGAAAGGACACAAAGTATCATCTGTAATTATTATGTGCAGTGTGAGATCTGCTGATGTATACAGCTGTATAATACAGAGACCTGGGGGGCCCTTCACAGGGCGTGCAGAGACCTGGGGGGCCCTCACAACATGTACAGAGACTCGTGGGCCATTCACGGGGTATATAGAGACCTGGGGCCCCTCACAGGGTGTACAGAGACCTGGGGGCCTTTCATGGGGTGTACAGAGACCTGGGGGCCTTTCATGGGGTGTACAGAGACCCGGGGGCCCTTCACAGGGTGTACAGAGACCCGGGGGCCCTTCACAGGGTGTACAGCGGGCCAACTGGTCCAACTAGCAGAGAAAGCAAAGCAACAGTTCCCAGACAGTAGTATCATCCTGTCATCTCTGCTCCCACCAGAAGACATCTCTGAAGCTACCATCATGGGAATCAACAAAGAGCTGGCGACCAGAATCAGACAAACACCAGGCATCACCCTGGCACAACACCCCTCCATAGATAAGCGTCACCTATATGATGACAAACACCTCAATAAACATGGCGTCAGCCTCCTAGCGAAGGAATTCAAAGACTTAGTGCTCAACAGAGACCCCGGGCCTAGACAACAAACAAGACAAAGAACCATGGAAATAATACCCGACAACCGCCAATATCCAAGACAGAACCCCCCAAAGATGCCACCTATCAAGAAAAAGCCAACCAGAGCAACCCAGAGCACCAACATAGAGACAATAAAGAGAATAGAGCATGCGGTCACTACAATGGCCACAACAGCAATGCACATAAACCAATACCTGGCCACACTGCAACCAACCAAGAACCCAGCCCGTCCTCTGCAGGACAGCTCATTACAAGGTTTACACACTGAAGATGAAATCACTAACTATCAGTAGTTGGAACATACAAGGGCTGAACGCCTCAGCCTTTGGATCTAAATCAAAAGATCCAGACTTCATAGACAGACTAAAAAACATAGACATTCAAATCCTCCTAGAGACATGGACCCGGGCAGATGACGAGTCCCTAACACCCATGGGCTACAAGGAATTCTCAGTGCCCGCCCAGAAAAATAAGACCACCAAACATGGCCGCCACTCAGGAGGCATACTGATATGGTACAAGGAGGAGCTCAAAGAACACGTAAAAGCTACCAAACGTGGAACTAATCACATATGGATAAAAATAAGCAGCTCCATCCTCAGCGGCCAGCAGGACATCTATCTCTGTGCAGTATATATGCCCCCACCAGGGTCCCCCCTACCACCACCCCGACACTTACGAGGTCCTACAAAGGGAAGCCGTCCACTTCCAACCCAAAGGCAAAGTACTAATATGCGGAGACCTGAATGCAAGGACAGGCACAGAGATAGACTACCTGCCCCCAGACGACAACCCACATACGCACGGTAGTGAGATCCACCACCCAGAACCCACACAGACAAGAAGAAACAGCCAAGACAGAATTGTCAACAAGAGTGGGAGACAACTGCTGAACATGTGCCGAAGCCTAGGACTGTACATAATAAACGGACGTGTCACAGGCGATCCCAGAGGACGCTTCACACTAAACTCTCAAGTGGGCAACAGCGTGGTGGACTATGCCATTACAGACGCAGACCTGTCAGACATTGAAGACTTCACAATCGCACCTGACTCCCATCTATCAGACCACAACCAGATCCTACTATACATGAGAACCAGGAACAAAACACCCACACATGAGCCCCAACAGTCCGGCCTCTACAACCTACCAAGACATTTCACATGGGCCAACCACCAGGCCATAGAATATAGCAACGCAACCAACCGACCCGAAATCAAGACACTGCTCACAAACTTCCATACAAACACCTATCAGCCAGACCAACAGGGAGTCACCAGAGCTGTGAAGGATCTCAAGTACGTCCTACAGACCACAGCAGAACTAGCAGGCCTGAAACCAACCAAACCCATAAGACAAACCAACAAACAGTCCCACAAATGGTTCGACAGCGACTGCAGAGCACTACGCCATACCCTAAGAACAGCCTCCAACCAAAAACACAGGGACCCCAACAACAAGGAGGTGAGGGAAGCCTACAACAATCTATGCAAGCAATACAAGGGCACCCTCAGAGAGAAGAAACAGAGATACCTCTCCCACAAAATTGAGCAACTAGAGGACTCCCTCCAGGACAGCTCATTCTGGGAGACCTGGCACCACATGGGCACAAAGCCCAAGAAAAACTCTCTCCACATCCAAAATGGCAATATCTGGCTCAACTACTTCAGAGGTCTCTACAAAAACATCCCAGAAGAAGAACTAACCCCAGAACAGCAACAGATAACAGGAAGCTTCAAAGCAGCAATAGAAACCCTGAAAGCAAAAGCCTGCAGAACCTTCTACGCCATCAGAAGACAACTGTACCACCTCAAACCACCGGTGAGGGTCTGGCTGAAGATATTTGACGCAGTCATCTCCCCGATCCTTCTCTATGGCAGTGAGGTTTGGGGCCCAGCCACCTACCCAGACCAGGCAAGGTGGGATTCCAGCCCAACAGAGAACTTCCACCTGGAGTTCTGCAAATACCTGCTACATGTCCATCGCAACACCACCAACATAGCCTGCAGGGCAGAGCTAGGCAGACTCCCCCTATGGCTCACCATACAGAAGAGGGCGCTATCATTCTGGACTCACATACAGGGCAGCAGTCCTGGCTCTTACCACCACCAAGCCTGGCTGAGCCACAGAGCCCTGAGCAAACCACACACCCACCAACCAAGCATCAGCCATCTGCCAAGCCAAAACCCCCAACATGCCCTGAACAAGGACCAAATAAAAGGAGTCATTGAGAGAGACAGAGAGCGGTACATCGAGGAATGGAGAAACTAATTAAATAACTCCAAGAAACTCACCGTGTACCAATCCCTACAAAGGGACTACACCATGGCCACCTACCTGGAGAGAATACGCCACCCCAAGCACAGACAGACCCTGAGCCGGTACAGACTGAGCGCCCACAACCTAGAGATAGAGACGGGGCGATACAGGCAGACATACAAGCCACGGGAGAAGAGACTGTGCCAGCACTGTGACCAGGGGGTCCTAGAAGACCAGACCCACTTCCTGCTACACTGCACCAAATACTCAGCTGTGAGGGCCCATCTACTACCAAAGACTCTCTGCCCACATCCCAGACTGGGAGAAGAGGAAACTCTACATCCTACTGGGAGAAGAAGAGGCCACTGTGGAGATCGCTGCCCAATACGTGTCCAGCTGTCACCAAATAAGAGGAAGATGAGACTCCATGGACTGTTATACCCCAAACCACCTGCACCGCACCCCACCCCACCATATAGCGGTCACAAACTAAGAGGAAGATGAGACTCCACGGACTGTTATATTTATCCCAATACACCCGCCCCACCCCCATCTCCCCATATAGCGGTCACCAAACAAGAGGAAGATGAGACTCCACGGACTGTTATACCCCAAACCACCCACCCCACCCCACCTCCCCATATAGCAGTCACCAACTAAGAGGAAGATGAGACTCCACAGAATGTTAAACCCCAAACCTCATGGCGTTGATGATCCGCCTATATTCAGGAAATTGCTACCGTCCATGGTTTGCCTTCTCCAGCGTTTCAGCAGCTCTTAAGCTGTCCTGCTGCTGACCTTGTTCCTCGCGCTGTGCCTGTGATTGTTCCGGCATCTCAGCAGCTCACTGGGACACCATATAATGAGCGTGTTGTTGGCTCCGATGATCCCGTCAGCTCCGCTTGAGGAGAATTCTGTGACTTCTGGCTCCTTCATAGATCTCGGTGTTTGTGACAAATTAGATTTTCTTTTTCCCGCCATGTTTAATATTAGCAAACTGCCAATGTGGAGTAAAGGGGTTTTCCGCTCCAGTGTGTCAGCACTGCCTGGAGCAGATCAGATAATATGCAGATGCTTGTACACAATGGACTGAGGGTTAGCTGAGTGTTACATAGAGAGATAACAGACCTGGGACCTGAGATAAGCGGCTGCAGGAGCAGTGTAATATAGTATGTGACCATAAATCCAGAACAGTAGTGAAGCCATGTCATTTACCGGGATACAAAGTAGCCGATGTGTTACTGCAGGTTACAGAGTATCTATGGGACAAATCTCATCCAAATCCGCTCAGTGGTTTATGTGATTGAGGAGCAAACATCCAAACTGTCACATGTATAATATTAATAGGAAGGATTTAGTAGGATAGGAGGATAGGATATACCGTACTAAATCATTGGAGACAGCGCCATCTAGTGAATACGTTTACACTGTATACTTTCTCATTAGATTTGACATCTATGATGAATGCCCCGCCCTGCCTGAGCCACTGTCTCTATTGCTCTTAAAGGAAGTTTTTCTCTTACCAAACTTCAACATTGCAGATTTGCTATTAAAGTTCCAGAAAAACCTCAAAATCAAAACTCGGGTCGCAGCTAATGAAAAATTACATAGAAGAAAATTTTAATTAGACTAAGGGGCCGACTAGGTGACGTCACAGTGCAGAGAATATTAACGAGTCCGCAGCCGGGGGGGGGAATGATTGCCAGGGAGAGACTCCTATGGTTGGGGCAGCCAGGCGAGATGACAGACCTGACACTATATTTATTTATTTTTTTTTTTTTTTTATCGAAGGTCTCCGTCTGTGCCAAATCAAAAACACCAAGTGCACGAAAAAAGTGTGGGTGCCACACTAAAAAAAAACGTGCCCAGGATGCTTGCCAAAAAAACGCACCCTTCCCCTAAAGGGGAGAGAGGTTCCTGACTCAAACTCTTCCCCACAAGGACCAAAAGGTGACCGAGTGGGGTCGAGTATCCGAAAGGGCCATCTGCCGGAGCAGGATGGCCCTACCCAACACATCCGTTTTCCCCTCGGGCTGCCACCACCAAGGGTACTCAGGATTACCAGTCGCCAAGTTTCTCTCCGGGCTGCCACCACCAGAGATACTCCTTGGCTCAGGCAAAGAAGTCTGCGCCTGCCCCGGTTCCCCAGGACAGGTCAGCTGAAAGAGGGGAGAGACCCATTACAGGCCTCATCTCCAAACACCGTCAGGAAGCGTCCCAAAAGGGTACAGCATCCCTTCGTGGACACACAAAAAAGGTGACAGAGTGAAAATAAAAAACGTGGAAAAACACTTAATAAGTGGTAAAGTGCCCTTTCAGAGCCCGGTTTACCGCCGGATCTATAAAAATTACTCCAATGCTGGCAAACCAGGCATTAAGGAGTGGGGTGCTCAAATGGTGTAATCCAGTGCCACGCAATAGTGCCTAAATCAGTGGGGTTCCCAAGCCCAGTGACTTAAGGCACCCTGGGGGCCACTCAACCCCCAGGGCACGACACCAGAGACCTTCGAGCGCTTCACCGACCCATGGTAAGATCCCCAAGGGAGCGTCCTGTCCCCCTTGGTGGTCGTGTCGACAGCGTCTGTGGCGTTCTGCCAGCCCCCTGCAGTGGGTCCATCACCTCCACTGGCGGAGCCGGCGTACTAACCACGTCCCCCATCGACAACGCCTCAAGTGGTTCTCCGTTCAGATCTCCATAGTTTTCGGCCTACTCCTGCTGTGACTGGTCGCGGACCCGGCTCACCAGCAGATTCGCCTACTAGCTACTTCTGATAAGAACAGATACTACACTTGATCTTAGCCATAAGGCCGAGAAGCGACCTGACACTATATATGATATCTGGGGGCCCTATTACAGGTTTTGTATTGGGGCCACAGAGTTTTACTGTATCCCGCATTGTAAGGCTGTGGGGTTCTGTGTATTCTAGACATGGAGAGGTGAGTCACAGGTAGGGACTATTCATGGGGAGGGGGTTCTGCATCTACTTACTACTTCCCGAATTACAGCAGATCTGTCAGGACTAGGATTTTATCTGTTCTGGGGTCTCTGAGTAATTTCCGGAACTAGAATTGGGGAAATTCTAAGTGTATGATTAACCTTAAAAGTCACATGGGGTCTGTATCAATAGTAGTCTGGTCTGGGGTCTGTATCAGTTTAGGGGTCTGGTCTGGGGTCTGTATTAGTTTAGGGGTCTGGTCTGGGGTCTGTATTAGTTTAGAGGTCTGCTCTGGGGTCTGTATTAGTTTAGGGGTCTGGTCTGGGCTCTGTATTAGTTTAGGGGTCTGGTCTGGGGTCTGTATTAGTTTAGGGGTCTGCTCTGGGGTCTGTATTAGTTTAGGGGTCTGGTCTGGGGTCTGTATTAGTTTAGGGGTCTGGTCTCGGCTCTGTATTAGTTTAGGGGTCTGGTCTGGGGTCTGTATTAGTTTAGAGGTCTGGTCTGGGGTCTGTATTAGTTTAGGGGTCAGGTCTGGGGTCTGTCTTAGTTTAGGGGTCTGGTCTGGGGTCT